>NW_020455519.1:85121-104392 GCF_003342845.1 Nothoprocta perdicaria
CCCAGGTGCAGGACCCTGCACTTGTCCTTATTGAACCTCATGAGGTTCCTCTCTGCCCATCTCTCCAGCCTGTCCAGGTCCCTCTGGATGGCAGCACAGCCCTCCGGAGTGTCGGCCACTCCACCCAGCTTGGTGTCATCTGCAACTTCCAATGAAGTTGAAACACAGGAAGAAATTTTAAGCACATATGTWGCATGCACATATGTATACATATAAAATATCTTTTATGTTCACTAAACACCAATTTCACATCAAYTACCAGAAAAACAGACAATATACTCTGCTTTTATCTTCCATTTACCTATGTATAGAAGGGAACTATAAGTCCCTGGACTAATTTCACACCCAAAGCTGCTACTGACAATTCCGTTCAGAGCCTGGCAAGTATCCATCGTGCAAAAAGCAYGAATCCTTCTTTGATGTTTCATTTTAATCACAGATACACCTAGTCTAGGGGGTCTTTTTTTCCAAACAATAATCATCTCTTATGCAAATTCATGTTTAAAAAATATTATAAACTGTGTACATAAATTAAGTCTTCAGTTTAGCGATGCTGCCTCAGATACTGTTCCCTAAATCATTCAAACCAGGTATGTTTTGACAATGTGAATAACGCACAGAAAGAGGAAAAATTGGATTCTTTAACCTGAATTTAATTATTCGTAATTAGCTTTTAAACAGCAAAATGAGCCAAAGATTAAATCTGCTTAAATTAATTACAAAATGTAATTTCAAGAACAAATTTACTTATGCATTTTCACTGTTTCAACCATCCGAGGCTTGAATGTGCTGGGTCCCTGCACCAGCAACATTGGCAGGGTCGTTATTAGGAAACTCCGGAGGTTTTCCAGCTATTAACAGGATTCAGCAGAAAGAAAATCCAATCTGACAGTTCCCCTTTTTGAAGGTTATCTGAAACACAGGTGAAAGAGTTTAGAGCTATTCTGGGAGAGGAATTTAAACAGTCTGGAGGGGAAAAAGGAGCCACTAAAGGGCATACTACTGATTTTTAAACATATTTTACTTATATATTTGTGTGCGTGTGTGTGTGTGTGTATATATTTATATACACATATATATGTTATTTTAATAGCTTGACATCTAGCTAGCATGTTCTACAGCTTCTATTTGCAGCCCTTAAATTAGACTGAGCACTGCCAATAGACCATCACTTACTAGGGCTTAGGAAAACATTGTGCTTAAAGGGAAAAAAAATGACCTACATATTTTGCAAACTTCTGCTATTTAAAAAAAGACTTTGGCATTTACAAACAGCTGTGGACCACCCAAATTCCTGAATCTTTTTCAAGTCCCAAAATAGCCAGGATAGGTGCACTTTTGYTTTCAGCCTATTCGAGGCTTAGGACCAGTCTTCTCTCCTTGCACACCCAGTTCAGCCACAAGATATCTATATGAATAATAATAATAATAATTAAAAAAAAAAAAAGAATTGATACTACTAGAGTATTGTGACACTGATCTCGTTACGATGACCTGCAGTCCAGCCGTTTATTAGCAGTACAGACTTTCCTCTTGGAGTGAATGGACATCTCTTCTTGATCCATGCAAGAGAACAGTCTCACAGAAGTGGAAACTATTCCCTTAAGCTAGAAGAAGAGTCATCAACAGAACAAACAGATGGACTTTCTYAGCTCTACGTGTTGCTCTTACTTGTACCTGTCACTTGCTCGGTGCTTCTCCATAACCACCTTGAGTTGGCGCTCGTGAATTCAAGCTTCTGGGATGTGAAGTCCAATAAAATCCATCCATTTCAAAACAAATTTTAAAAGTCATTTTTTTTAAGGTAATCATCTTTCAATCTAACAGCACATTTTCCCCTCTTGACTCCTGGTTGGGTCTCCAGCCTGATGARCCCTGCTTATCTGGACTCCTCTTGGACTGGAGGAGTCACCCGTGCTAGCAGCTACCACTGGCAGTACTCATGCAAAAATAACCTCATAGGCTGTTCCATTTCCAAGTGTAATTACTCCATTTTGGTGTTTTTCTCGTCTTCTCCCTCCTAATGGCCACTCAGTTCAAGTCTGGATGGCGGGTGGATGCCCACCTGGACCAGGAATGGAGATTGCCATGTGCTGTCATCTCCTCGGCGATCACTTCTTTGCAAAGCACCCCTAAAAGCACTAAACCCACTGCCTAGGAGCCACCTTACAGGGGGTATGGAGAACAACTCTTCAGCATGGGCTCTTCCCACTGGACAACCTACAGAAATGCAAGAAGAGATGCCACCATGTGCATCCACCCAGCAAGATGGTCTTCCAAGGTACCAAGAGCTTTTGTTGCCTCTCTAACTAGATCAGACCAGTAAATAACAGCAGTCTTTCTTCTTCAATACCCAAACCAAGCTTTTTTATTGGAAAAGCAACTACTTAGTGCAGAGCCATGCTGCTGCTTTATGCAATATCTGATGGGTTCGCGTGGGAGGAGGAGAACAGTGTCAACCGGCACAACACAACAAGTTTACAGGAGCAATTTCTCAGTCACTTCAAGTATTTTTGCTGGAAATAGGTAGTTCCGTCGCCTGTAAGAACCGAGGTGACTTTTGGCTAATGTCCAAAGCAGCATAAATAGAAACACTGGATTTGAAAAATAACAAGAGCTTGGCCTCTGCCTGTCATCTCCTTGAGRAGACATGATGCCAGGATTTCCAAAGGGAGAAGAAGAGGAGAAGGCTCAGACAACAAGATGAAGGAAAGCAACTGAGTCAAAATCCAAGCCAAGAGCTGCATGAGCAGCCAAAACATTGCTTGTTAGGAAGAGTGGATGCCCTTTAGAGRTCCTCCCCACGTCTACCACTTTCCAAGTGAAGAATGGCCAGGCATCATCAGAGAGCTACTAGAGAAATACAAGCTGGAAGAAAAGGGAGACCCATCAGAAGGAAGTCAGTACAGCAAATATTCATTTAATTCCATAAAAAAAAAGAGACTCTAAATGCTTATAAAAATARACTATCACATTAAATGCACTCCTTACATAACAGCTGAAGACGTGCACTGGTTTCTGATAAGGGTATTATGGATTATTGTGCAGTTCCGTGATGTCTTCTTGCAGCAACGGCCTGCAATGACTTATTGCTCCACGCCACTGAGCTCCCTCATCTTCCCTCCCTACCACCTTGCCCTGCCAACTCAAAGGGCCGATGAGATGAATCAGAGGCTGGAAAACGTTTATGTTGTGAGAGCAACAAGGGTTTGCATCTGGTTAACCTCAAGAGAAAAAATACGACGTATAACAGCACATCTCAAACCAAGAGAACAGGAGAAGGGAAATTAAATGCTACTGGTTCTCATGCCAATATTCTACAGGAACAAGGGGAGATGCTGGATCTACGGGAGGACAAGTGAAAACTCAATTAGAATTTACACAGACCCTGCAAAACTAAATACTAAAATTACTAAATATTAAATTACTGAATGCTGCTGTGGAAAGCTTAGCACGACTCAGAAGAGGATTTTGAGCTTTAACTCAATTCTCACATACTCCAAACCACACGTGCAGACTTTTTAAGGGGGAAATATCTAAAAACTGAATTATAAACGCCACATAAAACCTATGAAGATCTTTGAGAAGCAGCTTGTCCCAAAGGTGCTTGCAGTGAGGTTTCCTGTCGCTACCCTTGATAGCATCCACAACTGCCTTACCTGTTGTGCTCTGCAGAAATAAACCTCATTTCTGCCTTACACTTCTCATTGCCTTAAAGAGGGTGAGGAAGAAGAGCAGGGAGGAAGGAGACCAGGAGACCACTGCCCAAACTCATCCTCCCGCAGAGATGATGAGGAGCCAGTGAGCCCATTGGCATCCCTCTTGAAGCTGGAGCTCGTCTCCGAGCGATACCAAATAAAAAAAATACAGGTTATAAACCTGGCATTTGGCTTTTTGCCTTTATATATATACATATATATATATATATATATACACACACACACACACACTATATATATAGAGAGAGAGAGTTTATACATATATATATATATAAAACTTCCTATTTCACAGTGAAAAGAAAGAGATGGATATAAACGTTGGTGAAGACAACCTAGCAAGAGCTGAAGGCTGAGCTGAGCGTGCAACTTTCAAAGGGAAAAGCAGAATGAAAGGAGCCCAAAAGAGGCAGAAACCTCCTGGGCTCCTGGTACCGACACACGTGTCCCTCCTGTCGAGCCATTTAATGAGACAAAGGGGAGGCCAGGACTGACACTACCATCAAATCAGGGTCCGTTTCCCACCTCTGCATGAAGCATTAGAGACAGGACGATACTCTACCCCTATTTGATGGATAACCTCAGGTGTCCATAGAAGTTTCATTTTTTAACACAAATTTAGCACCAGCTGATTCTTCCAGGGCATCCAGCTGGGATCTTGCATTCGGATGCCAAACCTTCAGATGAAGCAAAAAGAAAAATTAATTTTCATCCAGCAAATTACTTTCAAGCTAGCAAGAGAATTTTTGGCTCCCTTGAAGCAAACTGTCTTTGAGCTTCAGGAGAAAAAGTTCTCCAGGCATTTCCTCTCCTGCAGGAAATACTCTGAAAGTACTACGGAGTATTTTGCCAACACGCTTGCAGCCAATATACAACCCCTGAATCCAGCATTTGACCTACAAAATCTGGTTTAGGTCCCTCTAAAGTGCCTGTAATTGCCTGAGGACCTTCTCAGCATATAGCTGTAGGCACCACCCTACTATCTGCTCCTGGGGAGCATTCATCTTCTCTACCCTTTTCTATTTCAGTTTTTGGTATTTGATTAGCAATTTGGATGTCCTCTGCCGTCAATGTGGAGAACCAAAAAAAGGCAAATTAATTCCAGAGGTCTCAAACAAGCAGGATGACAAGTTTTGAGTAGAAAAAGCTAGAAATGGTCCTTCCCTGGTCATTTGAAATTTTCCTTCTACTGAGGGCAGCCCTCGATCTTCTTTTTCTTTGAAAATGTTCTGCTGGGAAGTTCAACTAATGACTAGGCTCCAGTTTACCCATGGATATGGGCTAGTTGTATGATCAGGAAGAGGGCAGGTGCAAAAATAGCAGGAAAGCTGAAGAGAAACCGGCATCAAAAGAACCTTCTTCATCACCGATGCGCATAGTTGTATGTTCTTCCGTGTTGGGTGTGATCTTCCCATGCAGTCATTCTACCCAAATCTGTAGCATGTGAAGCCTCAATGCCAACTAGAAAGTTCTGCACCACGGGCCCAAGGAAAGGCCATTGCAAGAAGCCATAAAATAACTATAAAAGCTCCAGAGCAGCTGGCACCGYGACAACTACTCAATGGACTGAATCCTGCGACTTGGCAGCCGTGAGGACTTTTATGTGTGATGAAAAGGAGGAAGAGGGAACCCTCTGCCTTACATTATCGCACACACAAGGGAATTAAAAAGCCCTGCAGAACAGTGACGTCTAGACGGTGCCGATTTCTTTGTCTTCGGAAAGAGGGATTAGGACAGAAATCTGGCTGGGCCATTCCTTGCTTGATGGGAAAGTYGGGAGCGGCTTTGGGCTAAAGGTCTGGCACCCATCCAGAAACTCCTTTTTTTGTGACAGACCCAAAGAAAGGAGGTCTGGACAACAGGAGAGGGAGATTTCCACCCAGCAGTCACAGTCGTTAGGCAAAGTGTGGTGACAAAGAGGACAAAAACCTTGTGAGGGAACCCAAAGGCTCCAAAGAGCAGGGGAGACTTGTTTGGAGGTCAGGTCAAGGCTCCAGAGGGGATTACTTTCCCAAGTTGAGCCTTAATGTTGTAGACATGCTTCAAAAAGCCGACTGGAGAGACTGTGCTGATAGCACAGATGACCTCGTCACGCTGGCATCCTCAGGCACAGGGAAAGTATCAAAAGGAGATGACGAAAGCTGCGAGTTTGGATCTAAAAATGGCAAAATTAACCCCTCCTAGAGAAAAAAAAAAAAAAAGCCTTCTCTTACTTTTCCTTCCTCTGGCCTATTGAAAAAAAAGTTAAATATTTTGTCCACCTCATATTAACTACAGGTTGGCTCCTCAACTTGCATCTCATCTGTATGAGCATCTCAGCTGAGCTCAGATTTCTGAAAGAAATTTCTGGACTTCGTCTGAAGTTATCAAAAGAGGGGCCTTTCCTTCTGCTTCTAAACTGATTTCACTGACGCTTGAACCCATTTTGGTAGGGCTCAGTGTGGTTCCACTCCTTCAGCTCTCAGGCTACCTGAGTGAAGAATAGTCTCCAAATGGAAGGAAGGGCCCTTGGACTTGTTGGAGATGAAATAGTTGGTGAGACTCTTCCAAATCAGACCTGTGCTGTGAGACTACAGGATGAAAAGCGGTCTAATAGAAACCCAGTTCCTACAAGAAACTTGAAGAGTTTCATACAAGAAACTTTCAAGATTTCCACGGATCCTCTAACTTCACCATGAAAAACCAATCAAGATGCTCAAAATCTCCACTCTTGCCCCAAACTCTGCCTGCCAAAAACGGTGGACGCTGGCCCTGAGGACTGAGGTGCATTTGGATGGATGGCATAGAGGTTGTTTAAGTAAATGGTGGTAAAGGTTGTTTAAGTAAATGGAAATGTGGTCAACCTGTCAGAACCTGAGCATTTGGCTGCTTCTCCAGCCAAGAACAAGAAGACCGAGTGCAGCACATCAAGGAGCCACATTCCCTCCTTACCTTGCTTGCAGCACTGAGATGTTCTCAAGCTTGGAAGGCTGAACAGTCTGCTGGAGAGGTGAGGAAAGAGCCAGTTCTTTATAGCAAAATTTGCCACTTTATTTTAATTAAATTAAAAGATAAACCCAACCAACAGCGAAAACAGCTTCCTAATGCAGCCTCCAAGTTCTCTCCAATCCCTTCAGCAGTTGAATCAAACCATTAAACACAACTGTGGAAATTTTGTTTCCACTGCCCTGTCCTGAAGACGACGAGACAAATTTCCAAGCACTAAATTGCATCAAATACACACGGCACGTCTGGAATAAAGGCAGCTACCCCGCTCCCAATGCGTGATCTCACCTTGGCGCTCCAACTACTTGACCTTTCCCTTTTTCCCAAGAGCAAACCCTGAACTACAACACAAATGAATTCAATGACCCACAAAAGAAAACAGTAAGGAAGTAGAAGCCAAGGAGCTCCGTGAACACAGAGCGGAGTTTCCCATGGGGGCGTTTGTCACATTCATTGACTTTGGTGTCTACAACTGCACAGACCTGACCAAAGTTTCTCCTGCAGTTGGGTATCTAAGATCTCCAAAGAGATTTTCAGGTGCCTTGTGCATGAATTTGCTTTGTCACTGTTCCCACAGCCAGGCCCCACACAGAACATCTTCTTCCTTTAACTCATGGCTATTCCCATGACACCTGAAGGAATTTAAGCATCTCCAAGATGTCCACTTCCCTTATGGACCTCTCAAGTTATCAGAAAGGACATGTTCAGAGAACAGCACAGCATTTGCTTGGGCTCAGGTCATGAAAAGAAAGGGATAAGCCCCAATTAATATTTTAAGCTTAACACGTGCTGATTGGTGTCACTAAAACTAAGCTCCTCACAGAACTGCTCTGCTTTCCCTTCCACCGGGGCTCCACAGTTTCTCAGACAGAATTAGGCTACAATGTTCACAAGGCTCAAGAAGGAAGAGCATCCTCAACAAAGAGTCAATCCAACGATCTCCTCACTGCTCCTCTCCTCCAGCTGTCCCACCTGCCTGGACCTCTTCTGCAGACTCCCTTGATGGGTTCTCCTCTTTGCTGTTGAGGGACTTCCCTTGCCCAAACACAAGGAACCCAGTCCCAGCTCCTCATTCACAGACCCTCTCATAGMACCAGACCATGAGCATCCCAGGAAAAGGAGTGGTTTCTCCTAGGAARTCCCCATGGACATCTCATGCACCACCTCACCGTAGCAAGCACAAGCAAACACAACATCTGAAGCAAAAGGATACGCTTTGAACTCTTTCAGTAAAGCAGATATTGCAAAAAGGGCAAATTATTCTGAATGTCTAACTGAGCAGGCAAGGAGAAGTAGCTCTTCTTATAAAACTCATGAAAAACAAGCCTTCGGTGAACGCTAATTTTCTCTTTTGCCATTAGTTGAGAGCGAAGAAGGAAGGAACCATTAAAAAACTGTTTACACTGTGAAAAAGAGAGCAYAAATAAAGCGGGAACAATGATGATAATGAGCAAGAGGCTGAGAATCAGCAGGCAGCCGCTCACATAAAACCCTCAGCAACAAAAACCCATTTGGTGGCCAAGCAGCACATGCAGTTGCCACCACTAACACAAGTAGGTACTTGGGCAGGCCGTGCTTTTTATATGAATTGCAACAGGCTCTCTGGAAAATAAAGGCTTCTTTGCACGTTACAGTCCTTAACCACCTCCAAAACCCAGCAAAATCCAATGCAGTCACCAGTCCAAGGCAGTGCCAGCTTTGGAATAGGGTTGGAAGTGAGGAACCTCAACAACAGAGCATGGAGGACTGCCCACAACCAGCATTGACTCATGAACACCTCTAATAAAATGATCAGTAGCATCTACCACTTCCTAGACCACATCTGCACTTGCTACTAAGTTGGTATAGGTGTAATTAATCTCTAATTTAGGGCAAGAAAAGGCACATGCTATTATACCTCTGAGGCTGCCACACCATGAACCAGCCTCCAGCAACACCAAAAAATATCAGAAATATCCAAAAAGGGAGAACTTCACAGGGAAAACATCTTGTAAAACACAGTTTTCCAAGGGTAAACCCGCCGATATTTTTCCTGCACAGCTGACATTGCTACTTTGTCCTGTCTGCAAGTTGAAAAAAAAGGAGATTTCTCTATTAAAAAGAGAAATCTATCTATTAAAAAGAGAAATTCTATCTAGGTAGAGGCCTCGCCTGTCACTTTTACAACTTTATTGTTTCTAGGGACTCTTGCTCTTCAAGCCCAAACCCTGGCTTTGCTGCTAAACTGCACTTAGACAATCTAGCCTGAAAAAAGCCAGAAATTCAGGCCCTATCACAAGCTTAAGCCAAAATCAAAGGCCCACAAAGGGCAAAATCAAAAGCTGCCTTGTGCCAACTCTGTTCTCTGGGCAGCCAAGCAGGACTAACTAACACTTTTCTTGCCCACTGGCCTTTCTTGGCACAATAAATCAGAAGATATGGAGACCTGGGAGCACCATCATGCTGCTTCAGCAACAAGAGGAATCCAGTGCTCAAGTAGATCTTCAATACTCATCTGCCTGGCAAGGTTTCATCACCTCATTTCATCTTCCTCCTAGTTATAGGAAATAACTTCTTCCCAATCCTTCTTCTCCAATCCTTCTTCTCACTCCTGATTCTTATTCTTCTTCCCRATCCTTCTCTTCTTGCTCCTGATTATTCTTCATGGCAGCAACATTCAGACCTGTAGAAGCTCAGACCCAATGGTCAACCCAACGGTTTCATTGCGCCATGGACTGACCTTCATGGGATGACTGGAAAGACACATCCCTACTCCATACATCATAGTACTTTAAGGTACATAGGGGAAGGAGGCTCATTTCCTTCCACTGCCACCTCCAGCAGTGTTCACAAAGGACCCAATCTCTTTCCAGGAAATGAAAATCCCCATGAAGCAAGAACAGGCAAATCCCAGAAGCTTTTCCAAAGGTTACAGGATTTGTGATTACTGTGATTACTGGCCCAGAGAGAGGGAGGAGGAGAACCCAACCAAAATCTAAAGTCTTGAGGGGTTCCAGGTCCAGAAAGTCACATTTTGTCCATGTTTTCCAAGACATGTAGGTGAGTAGTATGTTCCTAATTCAGAGGGGTTCTTACTGATGCAGCTCTGTGTCATTGACCACACCCAAACACAGGGCAACAACCCACATGTCCAGACTAGATAAGGGGCCRCATTTTAAAACATTAACCATGTTCTATCATGACCCAATTCCCTCCTCTAAACGTGGTCAAAAAGAAACAAGGGAACATGAATCCTCCTGTCCTTGATGTCAACATCATTAGAAGCCATCAGGAACAAGTGGCGGATATTTCACTTCACATTTCAAATTATCATACTAAATTCCAAAGGATTTGGGGACTCGCATAGTTTAGACATACAGAAATTATCTTCTACATGATGTTCTCCAAAGGAAAACCCATCTTTYAGAACAGAGATGGCAATTTAAGAAAACTTAAGATCTGCAAACAACAGATCTGCTCATACAGTAAACGGGGAAGTGGGGCAGCCTTTCACAGCAAGTGCTATCCAACACTTGCTAGCAAGATCCTTTATTTTAATTTGGGATTTGGCACATTCCAAACCCAATGAAGACCCAACGGACCCCACAAAATGGACATAAATGGTCATAAGACTAAAAATCATAAGTTGTCCATGTGTTCTGAGGTTAACGGAGCAAATTTACGCAACGCAAGCACAGTCACCACGTGCCAAGTTCCACTCAGAGACACTGCCTAAAAAGCAGCCTAATGAAAAAGGCTGAATTTAAAAATATTTACATCAAACCAAACTGCTACACAGATAAGAGAGCTATTTATAGATATATAGATGGATTTTCCATGCAAACAGTGATTAACTGTTTAATTACTGGAATCTCACTTAGGATGGTGGGGGCAGAAGGAGTAGGAAGRCAGGCAGCTGAGCAGGAGGCAATCTCAGCACACTAAGTTAACAGACTGGGCACATCCACATTGAGGAATTTAATTCACTTTCTTCTTCTGTCTTTTGATTTCTGCCAACACTGTTTGTCATCATCACTAAAACCAGTAGGATAAGGCTCAGTTCAAGATAAAAGACACCCAGAAGGAAACGTCCATGGTGGCTGCTGAGATCCTTCTTGGTGTAGAACCTGSAAAACCAGATGGGCCTCAAGGGGACAACTAGTCGGCCACATTTCTATGGGTCCCATCAGGTCTACGCGCAAGATCTCTCCCTACTGTGCTGGGGACTCACAAAACCAGCACTCACACACACCTTAAGTTTAATTTCTTAATCAAAATCCCACCTAAATGCTCCCAACTCTCATCATATTTAGCCYCTGGGACCAGAAGTCCCCATTCTCATGCAAACACTTAACAACATACTATCATTAATGAAAAAAAAAYCTCATTTTGCAGGTTTTGCATCAATGCCACTCCCACGTCTCCAACCTCTCATCAATTAAGCCCCCACATTTACTTTTTCTTTATTTCTCCTCCGCTTCAGGAGAAGCATCAAGGTCCATTTTTATCCCTTTATCCTTCTTTCTAGCAGGTTATTCAACAGAAAGGGGAGAAGAGAAATGGAGAGGAGCTTCTGTCTCCTGTCCTCAGTCTAGTTTTGTTCTGCACCCAAAGAGACAGCAGAAGGGCCATCAATCCACATATGCTGTTACACTAATAGTATAACCCATTTGATTGTCTTATATATGAGATCTTAACCAGTTGATGGATAGGCAATGTACCTAAAAAAAGAAATATGTAAGACCGAATCTGGCCCAAACTATAAATAGACACTGCAAAGGTCATGATTAAAAGCAATAACTCTTGCTTTCTGTTACGAAAGGCAGCAACATGAGCTATGAGAAAACTATCTACAGGCAAATGATAGAAATAGGAATCACGCTTTTACCAACCCATTGGCTTTGAACCAGGTAGTAAAAATAAGGAGAATTGTCTTGAGTAGTGTACAAAGACTGACAAACACTAAAAAATCCCTGTAACTCCTGCCTTTCTTTATAAGAGCAGCACCAAGCTACTATATATTTTATTTCAGCTTGCCAACCACCTTAGATTTATTGACTTTATAAGTGAACACAACGTACAGTGTTGCTGGAGTTGCAGCTTATGCGTTTCTCGCCTGCTTTAAGGGCAGTGCAATTCTGCATTAAGGCTCCTTTGATATTAATAATAGTCACATCCGTAGTAGACGCCAGCACTTTTTAAACTGCTCTTGGAGCCTCCGCGATGCGGCGGCGCTTGCCCTCACCCTCCACTGCCAAAACTTTGCAGGCTGTGGAAGGAATAGGGAAAAAAAAAAGAAAAGAAGTTGCTCAGAGGGGAATCTGAACTAAAAATCAACGATTTTAGTTGCAACAACTTGGGGGCAAGTGTGAAACACGGCTGAGATGCTGATACCTCTTGTGTAGGAACGTCCTTCCGATGAGGCTGGTCCAGACAGTAACGGGCCTATGGCTGCAGAGCAGGTGGAGTCCTCAGAGCATTCCCCAATTCTGCAACTGTGACCAAAAAAAAAGAGAAAAAGAGGGAGAAGGGTGACGATTTAGGCACGAATCTGTCCAAGTGTCGCTCTTCCCAGTGGGAGCAACRGTGGGATGCAAAGGGTCCAACGCAACGTTTCCTACTTGCACCAATGGCTAAGCATCATTACTGCCTCTCTTGCCATCTAAAACTCCATTTGCAGTGTCCTGAAAATATGATTTCTTCTTACACCATTGCAGAGGAGGTGGAAACATGCATTTTTCTCCCAATTTGCCTCTTCAAGGCAAGATTCTGCCATGAGATGCTCCTGCTCAATGCCTTTGGGCAAGAACTTGCATGGCGTTTCTTGCACAAAGACTACGCAAACTTCAAGCTCACATTTCTCCTACGTTCTGTTGAGCAGAACGGAATAGAAATTGCACAGAACAGAACCAGCATCGGAAGCAGCTGAAGGCAGAAGTAGGATCTCCTCTGCTTTCAAAGGGAAGAAAATAAAGGCCTTCAATCTTTCACTTAAATCCCTTTTCACCAGCTCTTTGTCAGGCCCTTGGGACAAACAAAAGTCAAGCCCACGTTTTACACTGCAATCTCACGTCCTCCCTTCTTGGGCAATGAAAAAGAGTCCGAGAACTGAAGCTGAAATATCCAAAATTAAGCCCAGAACCCSCTGTGAGCAGCTCCTAGGTGCATTACACATTATAGGGAGGAACAGAAAACCTACTGTTTCCCAAGCAGCTCTTCCACCAGGAGCCACATTCCTTGTAATGGTTGTTTATTTTAGTCAAGCCAGGACCTAAAGATTTATATTAAATGCTTTTCATTGCCTCTAACCCCCGACCCAGTATCAGCTCACAGTTACTCAAAGCACAGCCTTGGGCAGAAAAGAGGTTGCAGACTACGTCAGTTCAAGTCAAACAAGGGGGAATTTCCTTGCACTTGCCAACCTGGTCCACCTTTAAGAGTATAAGGGATGCATCCACTCTAGGAGTGTTTTATTTTTATTTTTCCATTTTATAACAAGAATATTTGCTGCTCGGACAGCACGTATTTACGCATTTCTGTCTTGCCTTCCCCCCTTCCGAAAGCTCCCCCCCTTCAAAGTCACTGGGAACTCCGAAATACAAATAAACAAGCTCTGAGAGAGAAAGAAAACGCACGCGGTGAATTCCAGCCGAAATGACGACTTGACAAATCCCATCACATCACGCTCCGCGGCAGCGCATTCGTCTCTCTGGGAGCACATTTTGTACTCGGAGCAGCCTCGCTGCTTCTGGAGGTACCAAATATAACCCAGCCCCATTCCAACTTCCTTCCAGGAATACACACGCTCATTTCTCAAGCCGACGTGGGCTGCAGTTTGAGGTCCAAAAAGCTGCAGGAACATTTTCTTGAAATTAAACAAATGGCTCCTTTTGCAGCAGGAAAGGGGCAGAAAATGAAAACCAGGCCAAGCTGGCGGGGAGGAAACCACCTCCTTGGAGCCTTCAGGTTCTCCTCCATCCACGTACAATTCATCTCCTGACAAGGCTTTGCTAGGTGCACATCGTGCTTGGTGGGCAACCATGGGGCCAGAGATCCTTCTTGTGAAGGGCTGGTGGAGGGTGAGGTGTGAGGGTGCCACAGCACTGGACGGGGTTGTCCAGAGAGCTTGTGGGGTCTCTTGCTCTGGGGATATTGCAAACCCACCTGAGTGTGGTGCTGGGCAAGGTGCTCTGGGTGATCCTGCTTGAGCAAAGGGTTGGACTAGGTGATCTCAGTGGTGGCCAGTGACAGGACAAGGGGCAATGGGTGCAAGTTGAAACACAGGAATTGCCATCTCCATATGAGGAGGAACTTCTTTACTGTGAGAGTGACAGAGCCCTGGAACAGGCTGCCAGGGAGGCTTTGGAGTCTCCTTCTCTGGAGGTCTTCAAAACCCACCTGGATGCCACCCTGTGCTCCGTGCTCTGGGTGTCCCTGCTGGAGCAGGGGGTTGGACTAGATSATCTCTAGAGGTCCCTRTCAACCTTAACCATTCTGTGATTCTGTGATCTCCAGAGGTCCCTGCCAACCTCAACAATCCCATGTGATTCTTTCCCCTGATTCACCACCTCCAAGCTACAGTTCTTTGCCATTACTATGTCATTTAACAGGGGCAACTTGAGAGAGAAATGCACCTGATGTCCAAGTTTCACATCATTTCTGCATCTTTACTGTTGTATGGCCAAGGAAGTCCAAGCAGGGCTTTCAGGCGCTGCCTCCCTTCAGCAGTTGGCCAGAATTGCTCTAATCCTTCCTGCAGAAGGGACTGTCACCAAGTCCCCGAGCTCACCTCTAGTTTAACCTTGTTGGCAGGACCTTTCTGCAGCTCCATCAGCAGCAGGACCTCCTTGGACCAGAACATTGCAGAGCCACCGAGCAGCAACCTCTGGGAGGATACCAAGAAGTCAAAATCCAGGCAGAAATGGCCAGAATTTAAGAGAACTAGATCTGAGGAGCACAGAACAAGACCAGGTGCATGTGGATTTCTGTCTGGGGCTCAGCACGGAGCAAGGCAGAAATGTAACTCAAGCTGTGCTGAACTCATCACTGTACTCGGCGTGACATACAGGGAGAAGTACAAAGATATTTATTAGAAAATTGGCAACGCAAACTATTGTTGAAAGRGTGAAAAGTGACAGCGGAGGAATTGCTTCAGTGAATTTGGAAAAAATAATAGAAAGAGATACCATATTGGCTAGAACAATTGAGTCCCTCAAGACTGAGACCTCCAACTAGCACAGCTATGTCCTCCAGAGCCCCCGGGATGGCCCATGGTTCTGTCCCACCAGCAACCCAAGTACAAGTGGACCAAGAGGAGCAGCAGCTAYGGACACCTCTGCCACTCTCCAAAGTCATTCCCCAAATCAGCTGGAGAATTAACAGAGGGAACAAAGCTTAGCAAAGGGAACAAACTCCTTTTAGTAAGGTAGCTAATGCACCTACCGCGGATATTAAATCAAACCACTGCCTTTTTAACTGCCACCCCAAACCACTGCAAGGCTTTCAGTACACACCTGAGGAAACTATGCGCCACTCCCCAAAGAGCCGCTCGGGACTTTCGTTTGAAGCTCCCACGAGGCAAAAGATTTAGTTATCCAGCCCCAAAATCCCTGGCAAGGTGATGCTTTCACTGCTTCATCATAGAAAAGTTATAGGGAAGGARGAGAAGGTTCATCTCCTTCATCCTCCCGAGCTTGGCCTGGCTGTAGGATCGGGGTACTTGGGTTATAAAATTAATTGGAGTGTACTCTGAGGTAAAAATGCAACCGAATAGGGTCTGATGGTACTTGGTGGGAGCCAGAGCAGCTAGACACTTGTCTACCTTTAAATTCTGCCCCATAACTTCTCTCATTGAGCCCTCCAACAGGCTTTGAAGCAAGGAGAAGCAAGGAGAATCTCCAGAGCGCCAGGAGAGAAAGTCGAGGCTCTTTTTAAGCCAACTCAGAAAGGCAAGACGATGGCAAGACGATGAGAGGAGCCCATTCCTTCTAATTAGGGAAGTGAGGATTTACTGCCAACAGCTCTGCAGTTGCCCCATGGCACCAACCACCAACTCTGCACCAGCCCTTGCCTTCTACACTCCCAAAGCTCAACCCCATCTTCTCCTTGCCCTTCAGGCAACAGTTGTGTCCTCAAGGGGAGCCTCCCTCACCCTGGGCAGGCAAAATCCATCAAAGGACACAAAACTTGATGCTCGAGTTGTTTAGGTCCCATTTTCAACAATATTTCAAAACTTGAGGCACTGAAATGGGATTCGTGATTAATCATTCTCTCTGGAGCAATTTATATATTCCAAAACACTTAGAGGTTTCCAAGTTACAGACAGCTTTGCAATCAAAAGACAACAATTTAATTATCTTCAGATTAACAATAATTGAGCAGTTTACTGCACTACTGGCAATCCTAAATCCTTAAAATCAAACACGTGAGAGTTCTGTTTTTAAAAAACTATATTGTGATATACTGAGTGATATATTGAGAGAAAAAAAAAAAGAGCTAAAGCTTATAGATATAGCTGCCTTAGTTTGACCTTTATCTTTATATTTAAAAAAATAGGGAAAAACATCTTAATGCAAGCCTTAATAGCATTTAAAATGAGGTATTAATGGGAATAAGACAATCTATTCAGCTATTATAAAAAACACCATTGCAGTGTTTTATTGAAAGGGAAAATAAAATCATGAAGCCTTTTAGTCACTCGGGGACAGTAATGGAAGGATGTAACTTAAAGGCAGTAAAAGGTACTGAGTTGGCAGCAAGGACCTAAAATAGGCTGGATACCAGAGAAAATGGGAGCAGATCTGATTTTAATGAGGAACTAAATTAATAGGTCCAAAGAAGTGGGCAGATTGTTAATGAACATGCACAGATTATGCAGAACAGAGCAGTAGTATTTTAAAAAAACGRAAAAAAAAAATCAAACGAGATCCATCTGGAGAAACTGGAAACCAAAACAACTGTGGAAATACCTGTTAATGTCAACACTCAGCACGGAAGGCAGTAACTTGGAAACCTGAATGGAAAGAAGTCATTCTGGAAGACGGAAGGCAGCACGGAAAGCTTCGTCTTGAAGGGCCTCCAAGGCCTTTTTGATACAGAACATATCAGTGTAATGAAAAGGGAAGAAAAGAAAGGATGCTCCTTAGAGCTAATCAAGAAAGTTGGGCATCACCTGTCCTTCAGACACATCTTGTTGTTTCCAAAAATTATGGACTTAGAGCCCAACTTATGGTTGGACTCGATGACCTTGCGGTTCGACACAATGATCTTGAAGGTCTTTTCAAACTGCAATGATTCTATCACTCGATGATATATAAAGTACTTCAATAAAAAAACAAGTATTTAACTTAAAACTCTCCATCCTTGAATGCTCTGAATATGTTCATAAACTGAAACCGCCGTTTTGGTTCTTCCTGATCCCTTCCACCTCCAAACCTCCTTAGGATCAAGTTGAATTGGGGATTCTTGACCACATTCCCCTTTGAAGTCACTTCTGCAGGGCAATGTGAGAGCTATTTCCTCGTTTCAAGGATGCTGTGGTGAGGCCATAAAGGCAGAGTCCTAAAATAAAATCATGTTAAGAGCAGATCTTGCTCTCCCCATGACATTTTGCTAAGACAACCACCTAAGACGGAGAGATGATCTTTTCTGCAGTGCCCGTGAGGAGCTAATCAAGACAACAAAATCAATTTGCAGATTGTTGCATTGACAAAGGCTCTTTTTGCTACAGTTATTTCCATTTGAAAAACGCCGCTTAGCTACTTTGGCAAAACTCCTGCTTCTTGACCAAAGGATTTTGTCAGCAACCCTTCTAGTCTCCAGGCACCACATCCAATCCCGCCGTCCCATATGTCTTGCAGGAAGGAGCTCTGGACTAAAAGGTGATTTAGAAAAGTGTTTTTTTTTCATTTTGCCCTAAAGTTCCCTAAGGCAGCAACCTACCATCTATCAGATCTTTCAACTTCCATTGGACCGAATGCACACACACATTGACTCACATCAAAGCAGCATCCCMGCACTGAACTACACCTAACTAAATAATTTATTGAGCCATTCACACAGATTAGGCAACGTATTTTATATATAATATATATWTWTTTTTTTTAAGACAGATAAAAGCATTTTTTACATCAGTATAAAGGTATTTCTGAAGCGTCCCACAGTTTTTCAAGGACTTTCCTTTCAAATAACACACTCCTTTTAAATAASCTCAGGAGAAATTAAAAATGAGATAAGTCAACATTTCTTTCACCGGGGTCTACAAGGAGCTGTTTAAAGCAGTCCCTGTCTCTGTGTCCTTTGGAAGTCATTGRCAATTGCTGCCAGCACAGACCTAGTTTTTCTTCCCTTCATTCCCCTCGCTGCCTGGAGGCACACAGGGTTTTTGGGGGCAAGGCCGCTGAGAAAACTAGTCAAAAATCAGAGCAATCCCCACCCACTCATGGGGTTGCCCCTCTCCCAAAGCCTCCTTCAAGACTGCAGATGGATGCAAAATTCCTGATTATATTCAAGGAAAAGCCTTCTGCCAGCCCAGTGACAGCTCTTTGAAGGCCTTCAATCATTTACTGCTCTGCTGTTGGCCAACGGCAGCAAAGACCACGTCTAAGAGCACTCCAAGCCTTGCTCCAAGCGCTCCGTTTCTCGCAGTCAGGTCAGGTCACGGAGCAGGCCAGAAATGATCCGTTCTTAATTATTTAGTACCAACAAAGTGCTGAGTTCCAGCATTTCCAGCAACCATTTCTGGAGTTTCTGGTGTGTCGTGGGACTATCGACCTTCCACAGCGACCGTAACAAACACACACGTCACTCTCAGCCTCTGGGCCTTGCCAACGTCTCCGTTGTCATCACCCTCCTCTGTCCCACCCAAACGCCCTCTCCATCCTGCATTCTTCCTCTTTCTCTCACCGGCATCTCCTCTCAAGGCTATTTGTGCAAAAAGATACCTCCCTTTCTACCCCGAAAAAGTCCTAAAAAACATGTTTTTCACCCATGTGCCATTACAYAAGTGCTGGTGTTCCCACTCCCGCATCTTCTTTCCATTGGGCTGTTGGCTTCCAATTCAAAATGCAACTTCCCTAGGAAAGGGTCATGCCTTTTTTCTTGCCAATTAAGCAGCAAGGAATAAATGGATTTTTCCTCCTCCCAGTTGAAACTAATGAGGAATATCCCATAACGATAAAGCACATGCAGTGCTTGCTGGCCAAGTCTGGTGTCTTCTACTGAGGTGCTCTTGAGGAACCTCCTCTCTGGAAAGCCAGAGCAGGTCTTCAGACCATCCTGAGAAYGCGACAGGGGAACATAAGCTAAACCCAACCTATATCGCATGATCTGAGCACAAGCAACATCTCAGTGTATTTTTCTTTATAGCATTTCTGCAAAGAAAASGAGCAGCACCCACCTTGTAGAGGTAAGAAACGAGTCACAGCACGCAGCCTACGRCAAATCCCCCAGAGACATTTAGGGTATCTTAAATTCAGGACACCTCAACTTCCCTGGAACCCATGAAGTTGGATGCCCAGATTCCTCCGCAGCTCTGGGTAGCAGAGGCACCACCTGCTCCAGGAGAAAGCTGTGCTGCCCAGGGAGGTTTTG
>NW_020455519.1:106062-116583 GCF_003342845.1 Nothoprocta perdicaria
TCGCTCTGCGCTGGCCCCTCTCCAGCAGCTCCACGTGCCCCTTGTCCTGGGGAGCCCAGAGCTGCCCCCAAGGCTCCAGCTTTGGCCTCCCCAGAGCRGAGCAGAGGGGCAGGATCCCCTCCSTGCCCTGCTGCCRACGGCCTCCCGATGCAGCCAGGAGCCCATTGGCCTCCTTGGCCACCAGGGCCCTGCTGCCCCATGGGCACCTTGGTGTCCACCAAGGAATCCTAGGTCCCTCTCCATGAAGAGACCTGCTTTCCAGCAAGTTAATCCCTATTCTGTACCATCATAGGCTGGTTATGAGAAAACAGAACTCGATAAAGTTGTAGTCTCCCTTCCTATTTCAAGGTGAAACTTTTGCTCACRGAGGAGCTTCTAAGACCTGTTCTTAGAAATAGCCAGAATTCCCTTGTTTCCTTAGACAATACTTCGGGGTTTGTGGTGGTTCTGGTTTGGTTTGTTCTTCGTCCCCCTTCCAGTGCATCATCTAAATCTACCTGGTGTCCATTGCRTCCTCTTCCACAGGCACACACATCCAGGAACACCATCTGCTCTACAACCTCCACTAGAGGCAAATGAAGATAATGATGAGAGAAATAACGTTCCTCCCRCACTTCCTCTTCTCCGAGCTGAACAGATCAGCTTTCTTGACCCCTCTTCCAACACTTAGTTACCTTGGAGGTTTCTCTTGGTCTCGTTCCAGCATCTCGTTGCCTTTCTCGTATCAAGAAACTCCAGGCAGGACATCTTGTCCAGAGCTGGTCCCACAAGGAGGGAAAACCGCCCCTTCAACCTTGCTGATAAAACCCAGAGTATGGTTGGCCTTGGCCAAAAGGACACATAAGACTCATAAGCCAGAGCTCGCCTACAAGGGTCCTTCAACCCTTCCCTAGAGCTTCTTCCCAGTCAGACAGGCTGGGAATGTTGCATGGGATTAGTCCAGGGGTAGGACTCTTGACTTGCCTTGGCTTTGTGCTGCTTCCATCAACTCTCTTCTCCAGCTTGTTACAGTCCTTCTAAACAGCTTCATCCATCAGTCTGCTAAGGATCTACTCAATCCCATCAACCAAGTTGTTGGGAAAGGCGTTAAAAGACACCGGATCCACTATGGATCTTCAGGGACTTTGAGTACTTTCAGTGTGACAGTCAAGGCAATTTTCCACCCATCTCATGGTCCGTAGCTACCCAAGACCAACGCTGTGGGACACGATGTCCAAGAATTGCTATTGCCTAAGTGACATCCTCTGAGCCTGTCATGCTGCTACCCGAGGCCATCAAGGTGTCCAGCTTTGGTGGTCAGCAATGCCTGAGGGTGGCAAGAAGAGCAACGCTGGCAACCTCTGCAGAAAGACAAACTAAATGTGCTAAATTCTTGGAAATTTGGGGTGACGGCAAATTCCCCGTCCTGCTTTGGCTGCCACTGCTCAACAAGCTGCAATGGGAGGGCCCAGGGAGATTTATCTAAGTGGTGACAGGACACAGATAAGCAGGATGTCTCCTCAGGCCATTCAAAGAGCCCCTCTCTGCTCTTCCTTGACCTACTAAAAGCCCTGTGCAATAAAAAGCAACCAAATGCCCAGCTCCTTCCCACAGAAGTCATTACTTTCTAAACAGTGCGGAAAAAAAACAGAGTAAAAATCAGCATTTGGGGAAAAAAAGAAAGACTACGAACCAGCAAGAACTAGGAGGCGGAGGGGTGCATAAATACATATAGATATAGAGAATACCAGCCCCCTCCTATGGGCAAGAGCCCCCGATTTAACCTTAAATTCCAACCTTAAATATTCTGTGAATCTGTGAATCTGTGATTTTCCTCCTTTCTCTACAGAAAAGACAAGGTGAACTTAAGAGCAGCACAAGGAGCACTTGTGCTCGGCGGTGTCGGAATCAGAGCTTTGCTGAACCGTGACAAGCGTTTGCATTTAGCTCCATCCCTATTTTTTCCCTTCAAGATGAGCTAAAAGACCTAAAAGCACTCAAGGCAACATTGCTGCTACGTGGATAAGAGAGAAGAAACATCCAATGCAGAAAATTCTGTGTTTTTTCCGTGAAAATACCAGGCTCCATCCACCACGGAGGCTGCCTGGTGATGAGGGAGCTTGGAGGAGCTTGTGAGTCTTCGAGGAAAGAGCAGGAGTCCATCCAAAGACGAGCAAGGAGGGTAAGACAAAGCGGCGTGTTAGGAGGACACGGGTGATGGAGCGAGAATCGCATCGGCCTCATGGCCCGAGGAGCCCCGTTGCAGCAGGGAGCTCCGTAATGAGAGCCGGGATCACTGAATTACCGTCAAGCCGTCGGGTTCTTTGCAATGAAGTGCCACRGAGCAGCGCGACCAGCATCAATCTCCTCGGGCCCCGACACCGCTCAAGCACCCTGGGAGTCTTCAGGCAGGATATGGAAGAAGAAAATTATTAAAGGGTTGCGGGGAGCAAATCCTACATGCCATACATACACCAAGGCCGTAAGAGAGGCGACGCCGGAGCTCCCTGGGACATCCTGGTGGCATCCAGGGCTTTTGCTCCATCAGCACGACCAGGGGTCCGTGTTTCAGCGCACGTGTTGGTCCCTTTCTCACAGGGAACAAGAAGCAAAAGCTGCAGCACGTCACGAAGCCCTTTGCTGCTAGTGACCTAGAGGAAGAAGTATTTCGCTTGCAGCATCTAAACCCGCGTCTTTCTGGCCATGTCAYGGGCAAGAATTAGGTGGAGAAAGTGTCTGCGCTATAAATTACATTTCCATCTACTGGAAAGAAATAAAGCAGCATCTAAAAGGGGGAAAGGAGGGAGTGAAAAAACACGGATGAGGAATCGAGAGGCTTCGCGCCGCACATAAGGCATCAAAATTTATCCTCCACCCTTTTACACAGCCCCCGAAATGAGGAATTAGGTGCCAGGAGGTATCAGCTGCTCCACAAATCACGTCACCGAAACGACGGGCGAAAAAAAGGGTTTCTTAAAAAAGTCAATTTATTCGAGATTACGGTGCAGACAGGCACACGCGCGCTCCTGTGTACTTGCTGCATTAACAAACCCTCCAAAGCCACGGGAAAAATAACCCCAAAATCAATACTGTATATTTTTTCTCCCATCGATTTATGTGCTGCTGATAAAATACCCCTCTCCTGTGTCTCTTACGTGCACCATGTGCAAGGCTTCCTGCAAGCAGGGGAAAGAAAGGAAGTTTTTTGCAAGCTTCAACCAGCAACCCCCTGCTTTGCCCGGCTCACATTTTGGTTCTGATAGAAACTTAAATAAAATACATGGAAAAATACGGGGAAAAAATAAGCAGAGGAGCCCCGTGCAGCTTGGCAAGGGGGACACAGAGGCTTTGTTACCCCTTTGGTGGGACCATCACGGATTTGTTACCCCTTTGGTGGGACCATCACGGATTTGGGACCATTTTTGTCAGCTGAATATTTCACGGCTCGAGATTTCTGATCTCTGGTTGGAGATCCTGTGGCCGGCTCGTTAAATAAAACAGCTCCCAGGAAGGGGAAAACTACACCCAAACTGCCCCGTTTTCCCCTGTCCTGGGTCTGACTGTGTGAAATGGCACTTGTGTGGGCATGGGTCCTCCTCCTCTCGCTCTCTTCATTTCCTTTTTCCAGCTCATCCCTTCACTTGTATCCGTGGAGGCCTCCCTGGAAGCAGCAGCTTCAGGATGGTTTTGCACTCACAGTGTTTTCCCACTGCTGGGAACATCTAAGGAGCCTCTAAAATGTTTCCATGTATCTCCTGGCTCCCAAGGAGAGGCAAAGGCCTTTTGGAAAGCTCCACTGGGGAATCTCCTCCAGAATTCCTCGCTCTGCAGCACTCCGTGATTCCTGACCTTGTTGCTTGTGCTGCAAATGATGACTCGGAGGTGYCACATCCGCAAGGATCATTCCATGCTTCCAAATATCCCAGCCAGAAGTGCTTTCTGATAGCGGCTTCCCAATCCCAGTGCTAGCACCAGGAGAGGTGGGCACAGAGCTGAGAAGAGGGCTCTTTCCAGCAGCACATCCCAGTGTTTCCTRCAGGCTCTTTTCCCTACTGTGTGAAACCCATTTTCCCATTAATTTTGGTCTTTGCTCTTACCAAAATAAGTCCAGTTCCTCTCCCTGCCGAAACCTGGAATCACTCAAAACCTGGAGTAAAAATTATTTGCATCAAAACTTGCCTGAAGTGGATTACACAGAATCCCAGGATGGTTGAGGTTGGAAGGGACCTCTAGGGATCATCCAGCCCAGCCCCTGCTCCAGCAGGGACACCCGGAGCATGGGGCACCCGCTCCATCCCGGCGCGTTGGGAAGGTCTCCAGAGCAGGAGCCTCCGCAGCCTCCCTGGGCAGCCTCAACCAGGGCTCGGGCACCCTCCCACCAAACAAGTTCTTCCCCACGGCCACRTGGAGCTGCCCGGCCTCCAACCTGCACCCACTGCCCCTTGGCCTGCCCCTGGCCACCACCCACAAGAGCTTGGCCCCKTCCTGCCTCCATCCTCCCCTCGGCTGCTTGCACACACTGACCAGGTCCCCTCTCGGCCTCCTCTTCTCCAGGCAGCACCTGCTTTCCTTGGCTCTCTATTTGCCTATAAACACGAGAATAAAACTCCTACCTATGCCATCATTTTATGCTCTACATGAGGCAATTCACGGTGGAAAAAGGGTCACCCAGCAGGGAAGGAAGAAAAATAACACAGAGAGTTTGCAGTGGGCCAGCTCTGCCCTTGAGGTTCTCCTTGCCTTCCCCATGCCAAATTGGCAGAAGAGCTGTGTAATTACAGCGCTTTCGCTAACGAAGTTCACTTATTGCAAGTCTGTGCACGGCAACTCTGGCACACCTGCGTTTTAAGGAGCAAAAGGACATGACAGGYACCTAATTCCTCCCAAAACAGAGCTGGGCACCTTGTCCTCCCCTCCAAAACCCTACAGCAGAGGCACCAAAGACATGGACAGTCTCCACGTGTGCAGCCCCTGGATCCTTATTTTAATTTGCAGGTTGTTTTGGACACGGTYTGGCCATAGACAGAAGTCAAAACCTTCCATCTTTTCCTTCTTCCCAGGTAAATACACAAGTTGCACAGAAATTAAAACACACATAGTGAGTTAAGCACATTTTATAACTGCTATTTGACGCTGGCTTCATCATTGCCGTCCTTTCAGCATTGTTTTGTTGGCATTTTTTAAGTAATCTTGCATGTATTTCCTTTGTAGCTGCCCTAAGGGGGGCAAAAAAAGGTCTTTAGGAGAATTTTAAGTTATTTTAATCCCAGGAGCACTATAAATACTGCCTGCTATGCGGGAAGAAGAGTCTGTTGTTGTTCATCTGTTAATGCCAGCAAGTGCTCAACGGGTATAAACACGGGAGGGAAACAGGGACACGTGGCCTGGGGGTTATTCCGATCCTCCAACAACTCAAATATCAGGGTGGGATTAAAGATAAATAATAAAGATAAATAAAGACGATAACACGGTGGCCAGAGGGTGGGAAATGGGCTTAAAACGGAGACCGTCGTGCTCCAAAAGCAATAAAACGAGAACAGCAAAAGGAAACTACTGGAGACGAGGCAGCTGCAGAGAGTACAAACATCCTTGCAGCAACGTCAAAATCTTATTATTTTGTTAAATAAAACCTTTTATTTTGGTTGTGTATTTTATTTTGTGAAATTTTATTATGATTTCTTATAATATTTATTATAAATATTATTATTATCCCATCTTGCTACCCAAGATCTTGCTACCCAAGATGGGATAATAATAATAATAATAATAATAATAATAATAATAATAATAATAATAATAATAATAATAATAATAATAATAATAATGAGGAGGCCAATTATATTTCTTCCATTTGGACAAGTAAAATTTCCCAAGGTTTTGGTAGAAAACCAACCAGAATGCGCAAGACAGGAGATGGACAAAATAATCTAATAAGGCCTTTTCTATCCATTTTTTATGATTCTTATGGAAAATGACCTGGATAAATGATGGTGTTTGCCCTGGTCCTCTCTGTTCATACCAAATTTAATCAGAAGGGAAATCCTGCCAAGGAGAGTAAGTTTTACTCAATTTACTCTCCTTTGTGATTGTATAAAATGTTAGAGACACGACAGGAAAGGTTAGAGGCTTTTTTTTATGATTATTTGCAATGGAAAAGGGAGACGCACCTCAAGCACTCGTTGGCAGGACGCATTAAACCAGCAGGCAGCCACGGCAATGTCCTGGGGAGCAAATCTACATTATTCTGCAGAGAACATTTAGCTTTTCTTCCACGTTCAGAGGATTACAGCAAACCTCAATCCATTAGAAAATATTAAAAAACGAGTAATTAAGTGTTGAATTAATATTTTCTTAAAACAGTTCTGCTGGCAGGAGGTCACAAATGACACRGGGGCCACCAGGCACCATCTGTCTGGTGCCTGGGCTTGGTAGCTGCACRAAGGTAAAGCTTCTCTTTAAAGGAATATGTGCTATTTTATTTATTTATTTATTTTAATTTTAGCAATGTCTGCACTGATTGGACCACGATGGTTGTTAAAGCTCTGGAAAATTGGGTGYAGCCCATTGCAAGCAGCACCCATCACCTCTACAGCACTCAAYGGCTCCAAAGCTGGTTGAGATGTGATGGCCTCGCTCTCCCCCACCTCCATATCAGCCATTAGCACCAAAATGCCTGGAAATTATCCATGTTTTTCCTTCACAGCAAGTTTCCTTGACCTTGTGCTTTGGACTAAATTAGACACTCCTACAAAAACTAATTGTCTAAGAAGCTTTCCAATTACGGGTCTAATTACGCTTTTCCAACTGTTGCCCGACTGYCTGAAATCAAACCATGGTTTTCCCCCTCTTATTACACATTAAACTGCTCTGAAAGGTTTTCTACAGTCTTATAAAGGCCCCAAAAGAGGTAAAAACATAAATATCTGCAGGCTCAACAGATAAAAAGCAGAGCMAATGTGTAAGAGCTTTCCAAGCGTGCACAGGAAGGACCTGTCAAGATTTAACGAACCTGAGGCCCTCCTGGCCTCCCTAGGAGGATGTAGGAGGAGGAGAAGGGGAAAAAACAGGTATTTTTCCTCCCTTTTCTCTTCACCCATCTGCATTTGGGCTTCCTCTTCTGCAGCGTTAAATTTGGCTTGAGATAGAGCAAAAAAGTTAACCCTGACAGAGGGGGAAATTTCTCCACTTGTTTTGGATCCTCCAGGATTCTTTTTTCCGGCTCTTCCTTAAAAARGGGCAGTGATTGAACACTGGGAGCTGATGCCAGCAGGTCCACCAGCTCTTTCCATTTGCTTGAGCACTGAAAGTTCCCAAATGCCTCCCAAAAAAGGCTCCATTCCAGATTTTGGGAGATGTTACAACCAGTTACAACCAGACCATGTTAGTCCCTCCTGACCTGACCTGCTTGTGCAGCTGGAACAGGTCACCCAGGCTGGCAGATCTGCAGATGAGGTGCTTAGGGATGTGGTTTAGCAGGCAGGGTGGGGATAGGTTTATGGTTGGCCTCGATGATCTTGAAGGTCTTTTCACACTATAATGATTCCAGGATCAACAAGATCCTAAGCTCCATGTTGGCCCAGCGCTTCCAGAAGCGATGGTCAAGGAGTCCTGCACCCACCATGCAGCCACATCTCAGCGTCACACCTCAGGGCTCCGATTCTGCAGGTGACCTTCCGCCCAATGCAGCTTCTCACTCCTCCTGCCCCAGGTTTTTAATGGCGACAGGACAGAGGAGGAAGAAGCAGGACACAGTCATGGGGCTGCATCTTCTCAGACACTGCCCAGAGCCCCTTCAGAGCCTAAGAGGCTCAGGCCGAGCCTGAGGATCAGAGGAAGCGCAGGAGGGAATTTACCTCTCTGAACATACATAATGGTTAAGTTTGGAAGAGACCTCTAGAGATCATCTAGTCCAACCTTCCTGCTCCAGCAGGGACACCCAGAGCATGTAGCACAGGGTGGCATCCCGGTGGGTTTTGAAGACCTCCAGAGAAGAAGACTCCCCAGCCTCCCTGGGCAGCCTGGGCCAGGGCTCAGGCACCCTCCCACCAAACAAGTTTCTCCTCACATGGAGATGGAACTGCCTGTGTTTCAACTTACGCCCATTGCCCCTTGTCCTGCCACTGGCCACCACCCACAAGAGCTKGGCCCCTTCCTCCCTACATTCTCCCTTCATAAACYTATACATGTTAATTAGATCCTCTCTCAGCCTTCTCTTCTCCAAGCTAAGCAGGCCCAACTCAGTCTCTCCTCATAGGAGAGATGTTCCAGCCCCTTAATCATCTTTGTTGCCCTCCGCTGGCCCCTCTCCAGCAGCTCCACGTGCCCCTTGTCCTGGGGAGCCCAGAGCTGCCCCCAAGGCTCCAGCTTTGGCCTCCCCAGAGCKSARCAGAGGGGCAGGATCCCCTCCCTGCCCTGCTGCCRACGGCCTCCCGATGCAGCCAGGAGCCCATTGGCCTCCTTGGCCACCAGGGCCCTGCTGCCTCATGGGCACCTTGGTGTCCCCAGGACTCCCAGGTCCCTCTCTGTGGAGCTGCTCTCCAGYAGTTCAACCCCTCATCTGTGCTGGTGCCTGTGGTTATTCCTGCCCAGGTGCAGGACCCTGCACTTRTCCTTGTGGAACCTCATGAGGTTCCTCTCTGCTCAACTCTCCAGCCTCTCCAGGTCCCTCTAAATTTCTTCACTCACAGGCTGGCACGTGTGGAAGGATTCTCCTCCCTCATCCTCTGCAGCCTGAGCTGGGCCTCACTCGCAGGGTCCTCTAAGGAAATCTGCAGCAAAGCCCTGTCAAAGCAAACTTGGGAGTTAAGATCCTTTTCTCTTACAAGACCCACTCACAAGATGCTGCTGAGTCCTTGAGGACCAAGCAGGTACTTGGTTTATTGCCCCAAATCTGCATCGTTGAATTTACTGTTAATATCTCAGATGAYCTAATACTCCTTTCTGACCCTAACTTAATAGTTCAGCCTCCTTCTGGCTTTGTACCCAGGCTACAAAAGGCTGAATCAGCACAACTCCAATCCGGTTCTGCACCAGTGGAAAGGAGAGGAAAGGACCCCAAGTTCCTGCTGAACATTTAAGCCATGAATGCGGCTTCCAGAGCAACATGAGCTCAAGGAAAAGGAGGAGCAGCCACTTGCTCCGTAACCAAAAACCCGCCTTGCCTTTTGGTGGTGGTACCGTTGCTGGTTAAGATGTGGGCAACCAAATGAGGGCAGAGTGTGAAAAATGCTACTCACCAAAGAAAAATCTTTGAAAATCTTTTTCCCAAACTGCTTTTTCCAGCCATAAGCACCGCATTTGTACTCAGAGTGAGACAAGCCAGAGGCATAAAATAGATACACGGGTGGCTGAAATAAGACRGCAAAAATGACAAGTTTTGCTATAGAAAACGCATCTGTAACAAGAGACAAGAAAGCCAGGCCAAAAACATCGCCACTTTTCTCAGCGCACAAGGCTCCAAGAGCCTCTTTGCCTAATAAATAGGAAATGTGAAGAGAAAGTCACTATTTAAAAGATAGGATGGCTATTGCAGTCCCTCTGCAAAATATATTTTCCACAGAAAATATAATAGCCCCAWAAATAGAGGCAGCCAAGTGGCCCTCACAAGGTCGCTGCGTGATCGCTCCGTACGTTGGATTTTGTAGGAATAACATCCATGGCCCCAGCAAGGGCAGTGTCTCCCAGGGCTGCAGCACTTGATATTTAAATATTCAAGATAAGATTATATAAATTAATTCTTCAGTTCTCACCAGGATTCCTTAGACAGAGGACAGAATCCATAGATACGAGGGCTTCTTCTTCTATATAATGGCTCCACACAACAGTTTTATTTAAAAAACAGCCTTGGAAGGGAAGTATCAGGCATTTGAGTGACATGAGAAAGAAAAAAATACATATATATATATATTATTATATATAGTTACAAGCCTTATTCAGTGCCACAGAAGACATCGGCTTTAGTGTCACACACAGCCCATGCCGAGGTCCCTGCTTAACTCTTTACCTTGGTCTTGAAGACTCTTTTCAGCTTAAATCTGGTTGCAAGTACTTTAAAAGAGAGCAGAAGAGGTCATTTCCAGGAGAAAAAAGCATATTTTGCCGCTGACAACAATTTTTATAGCCCTTTCAAGATAACCGCGTTGACATAACCTACTAAACAAGGGTATTTTCCACAATAAAAGGCTTTGAAAGCTCTTCAGCTCCATCCCGTTGAGTTTTAAATAGGCTTATTCAAGACTAACTGCTCAAGAAGAGCTTGTAAACTCCATTTCAACGCAGCAAACAGGCCTAGGGGTTACCCGAAACTTTCTGCAGGCTGAAAATGCAGAAGCGTGAAGCTGTGGGAATCCCAGAAGAAAAACCTGACAGCTTCTATTTTCCTCCAGCAGAAGAGAATAGGAATGGATTGACTCCGTTTAGACAGGGACAACAAGCAGAAGGGCCAAGGGGAATAAGCTGGTCCCTTGACCAGTGTCTCTCTTTGCAATGTGCTCAGAAGACCTTCAGAGCAGGAGCCTCCGCAGCCTCCCTGGGCAGCCTCAA
>NW_020455519.1:118478-120478 GCF_003342845.1 Nothoprocta perdicaria
CTCGCTCGGGCTCTCCTCACACGAGAGCTGCTCCAGGCCCTTCCTCAGCCCTGTCGCTCTGCGCTGGCCCCTCTCCAGCACCCTGCACTTGTCCTTAAACCAGACACACTTAAGGACAGATTATAGCTGCAGTCTGCAATACTCACACCAAACTGTCCCTGTGCAGGGCTATATTTGACTAAATGAAACCTCATCACAGGTGGCAACGTTCGACCCGGCGGGCAGCATCTCTACCATCTTGCAAGGCCCATCAAGGACAATGTTATATAAGAGGCAAGGGAAAAAAAAAAAAGAAAGAAAAAGAAAAAAAAAAAAGAAAATTATACCAGAAAATGTCAGATTGTCATTCTCGGTTTCTCTCTTACATGCTTCAGCAAGCAGAACAGCAAAATTTAACTGCAAAACCAATGTTCCCATCAAGTAGAGCAGTTTTTTTTCCCAAGTTTCTCCACTTAAATACAGTGAACTTGCATTTTTTAATGCATTAAAACACGGGGAATATTGTCTATCTGGAGAGCAAGGCTGGTACCACTGTACTGGACAACTGTAATAGAGAATATGCCAAACTTTGCAGTTTCAGCTGCAACTTTAATGAAAATGTCTTAATTTTCATTGCTCCAGCCCTAATGTTGTCCTTTTGGGGTCCTCCTCTGGCTGTGCAGGACTTAGATCCTGCTCAACAAAACTGATCTGCTTGGTCTGAGACTGCAAAAGTACTGACCTTACCTGAGTATTTTGCACACCAGGTTGGGATACAGGAGTTGGCCAAACATGAGGCCATGTTCATCGACATTAAAAACGTGTTGTTAATTATATTTGTAAAAATTAGCCTTCATCTGTCCAGATCTGAGGCCTCTGAAAACTACTTTTCACATATTAGTTGTCATGGCTAAATAGTGAATATTTCACCCTAATTCTCCCCTTGCATATGCCAGCAGACACCCCACACAATGTGTTTCCCCATCATTACGTTCTTCAGCACCTGGAATTAAGGATTTTTCCTGTCTCAACATCCTCCAGCCTGCAAGGGGATCYAAATAGGAAGGAACTCCAAACAGCAGGAATATCTTCCAGCTGTTATTTTCCACAAATAATATGAAGGTCACGCTGCCTGTTTGTGGGAAAGGTCTGGGCTTCCTACCTAAACTCCTAAGGAGGAGCAGAGTCCTGCGCTCCAACCTTGATTTTTCATATTTCTCTTGCATTAAAGCTTGACGCAAATTCTTATGACTGCAAAGCCAAAGAGCTTCAAACCCAATTTTACACGATATTTTAAGCACCCATTTTTTCAAATATTTGTCTTTCTCAAGCCAAGGACTGAATTAGCCCTCGGTGGGAGTTGGGAGGCAGTGAAGGAGGAGAAAATGGCAGGAACAGCAAGGAGGGTCCTGCTGTTGAGCATGGAGATGGACAGGACCCCAAGTAACCAGCCTTTCTGAGCTGTTGCCTTCTGTAATCATGTTAATTAACTAATTGTGTTAAATAATAAAAGAAATATAAATAAAAGATACCATTCTACAGCACAGGTTCTTGCCCAAGTCCCGGCTCTCCTACCTCAGACACCCAATTTTGGTCCTTGCAACTTTTGGTACCAGGGAAACCCTTCCTGAGCCAAGTGGTTTTCCTCTGATCCCACTGTTGAAGCAAGAGGAAAAATGAGAGTCTAGCAAGTAGATGGGGAACCCCAGCAAGAGCATCASTCTTAAGCTATAACTTATTTAGCACTAAATCCTATGAGGATGCTTCTACAGCAGACTTAGGTCCTATATCTCCAAAAGCAGCAGCTTTGATGCGAGGCAGGAGTGGCCAAAAGAGGTTCAGACAGAGACTCATGTGCCACGTTTTGGAAAAACCCTGAGCAGGCTCCTGTCAGGAGCTCGGTGCCACTTGGGTTCGACGAGCAGGATGGAACATGCGGATAACTGGATAAAGCTGGGGGTCCTGGGGACACCAAGGTGCCCATGGGGCAGCAGGGCCCTGGTGGCCAAGGAGGCCAATGG
>NW_020455519.1:120783-130860 GCF_003342845.1 Nothoprocta perdicaria
GGAGGATGGAGGCAGGAAGGGGCCAAGCTCTTGTGGGTGGTGGCCAGGGGCAGGCCAAGGGGCAGTGGGTGCAGGTTGGAGGCCGGGCAGCTCCATGTGGCCGTGGGGAAGAACTTGTTTGGTGGGAGGGTGCCCGAGCCCTGGTTGAGGCTGCCCAGGGAGGCTGCGGAGGCTCCTGCTCTGGAGACCTTCCCAACGCACCGGGATGGAGCGGGTGCCCCGTGCTCTGGGTGTCCCTGCTGGAGCAGGGGCTGCCCTGGAGGATCCCTGGAGGTCCCTTCCAACCTCAACCATCCTGGGATTCTGAGGTATTACTTTGGGGAGGAAGACAGTTTGCAGACATTTTGTAAATAGCAATTTTACGGGGGGCGTATTTCCTAAAATCCCTTATYAAACAATCATAAATTATGATATCTAAAATACCATAATTAGGATAAATTCCCAATTTATGGAATTCCTAATTTATGGAATGGACTTCCTAAAATTCCATATTAGGATAAATTCCTTTGGGTGACAATTTCTGGGMAGCCGCGGAGCAGCCGCCCATCGTTTCGTGCCCTTCGTGCTCTGCTAAGAGGGTCAAAGAGGAAAGGAGAAGAAAACCCGACCTGATTCTCATATCAAATGCAGAAATGCCCAGCAAAAATCGAGTGCAYCCAAGATCTCCAAAGCGAAAAAGGGGAATTAGGGCCCTCGCTACAAATTCTAAGTTATTTTTTGCTAAAAAGTATTGTTATTTTATGCTTTTAGTGCAGGCATGTGCAAGATGCTGCTAATGAGCCTGCAGGTGACACTTCAAACGGTGGCGGGTGCAGGGAATAGCAGCACATTGCACTGCAGCTACCTTAAAATATGAATATCCAGGGAAAAAAAATAATAAAAAACAGCATTAATAAGAAAAAATCAAGATAAGAGGCATTAGAAACGGCGCAATCCATCTGCAAACACACAGGGGAAGTCGAAAATATTAGCGTTTGTTATAAATAGGGCAGAAAGTTGTCGCAAATGCTCTTGGTGGCAACACCGGGTATTTTTCCAACAGGAGGAGGAGATCCCCAATAAACCAGCCCAAAAYGGGAGCCCAGGAGCTAGGGCTGCACTGGGATGGTTTAGGATCGGTCCCCAAAAACCAAATTTAGGGCTGGTTCTTCGGGTAGCGCTTAGGGTGCAGTGTATATATTAATAAAATCAGTATCTGATGCCTATGAGCTGGTAACGACCTACATTTTTCTTCCTGCAGAGGTGGCCAAAATTCACAGCAAAGGGCATCACTCCAGCTTTTAGGGGAGCAGTTTTCCTGGAAAACGAGCCCGGAATTCCAGCAACCCATAGAGCCTCCTATTTATTGCATTTGAAAAGGAAACAATTGCGAAATTTTGCAAGATGCACAAAAACGCGCCCTGCCCTGCGGATTCACGAGCCCTTTTCCAACGGTTTCAACTGCAAGGAATTAGGAATTTTGAAGGCAAATTTCTCAAATTTCCCAAATKTCTTCTTTCGCTTCCAAAACATAAGCAAATCCCCTGGGCCCATTTTGCTCCCTGCTCAGTTGCCACCCTCTAACAGCACCTCAGGCTAAAGCATTTTTGAGCAAAAGTCAAAAAATAAGGAATTGTTTTGCATTCTGCTCTTTTTGCATAGGAATAAGGAATTATTTTGCATTTTGCTCTTTTAGGAATAAGGAATTATTCTGCATTTTGCTCTTTTTGTATCCGCATGAGGAATTATTTTTCAGTTCGCTCTTTTTGTCTAGGAATAAGGAATTGTTCTGCATTTTGCTCTTTTTGTATAGATTTAAGGAACTATTTTGCATTTTGCTCTTTTTTTGATACCTTTTGGGTAACTCAAGCACAGCCTGCGATCCGTTCAGTAATAAACAACATAAATAAACATARTAAATAAAAAAATAAAAATAATAAATAAATATTAAAATGTAATGAATAAATTAAAAATAAAACATTATGAGTAAATAAAACATAATACATAAAAAATAAAACATAATAAATAAATTAATCCCAGGGAGGACGGATCCTCCTCGTCCTCCCGTTGCCGCCAGGTCCCAACCCTCAGGGATCCGCGAGCCCCGTGGCTYATCTCGATAGCCAGAAAATCCTGATAGCAGCGAGGGAAACGTATTCCGGCACCGGAGAAAATCCTGCCGAAATCCTGGCAGATTCCACAGCGAGATTGCCAGCGAAGCGGCTGCCGGCTAATCCCGACCGCCGGCAYGATCCCGGCGAAGGAGGCAGATAAGATTTACGTGGGGTTTTGGGGATCCAAGGCCATCTTGGGGATCAGGGCATCTCCTGGAATTCCACATCTCTCTTTTTTGGTCACGCTTGCAACGACCGGCCCTTTTATCCTGTATTTCCAAGGGGGAAACTGAGGCACTAAGTGCGCTGCRTGAAAACGCTGCACGTGCAAGTCCAGGACCGGCTTCTTTCCACGCGTTGACGGTTAAAGCCACAGATTTTGGAGAGGGGACTAAAATTAGGAACGGGCCTTGCAACAGAACCAGAAATGCCAGGGRAAAACATCAGGGAGGAGAGAGGTCGGGTTGGAGAAATGGGATGAGGGATTTGGTGAGTGCGGAGCCGGCATCTGGAAAGGCACCTTGGTCCAGGGAACTGCTGACGCACTAGGAAGGGAATTAAGAAGGACACRCAGGAGGGTGAAGGAGGTTCAAAGGCAGCCAAGAGGGGCTGCAAAGCCAATGGATTCTCCGTGCGGATGCCGGGAGCCTGGATGAGCAGCAGGAACAAGCACCAATTCCCACTGGCAAAGGAGAAGAGAAGGAATCCGGGGGGATGAGAGTGTGATTGGATTGAAAATCAGCGTCGGTTTTGACGCGCGTGAGGCTGGTGGTTTGAGTCACCTTAAGAAACATCAGCCTAAGGGAAAATGGTTAATGCTTAAAAAAAGGGGGATTTTTCACAAATATAACTTAACAGGGCATATTGAGGAGCCTGCATGGAGATGATCCACTTAGTTGGGGTGCAAGTTTGGGGATCAGAAAGGAAATAGCTCCGTAGGGCAGCTTGGAAAAGCTACTGGAGAAAATCAAACTCTCACCACAATCAACAGAAAGAGAGGAGAAAAATCACTAAATATTTATCAAAAGCAGCCCACAGGAGCAGGCCAAAATGGGGCTCAAACAGAGCCAACGTGGCTGCATCGAGGCCAAATTGTGTCAAAGCAAAATAGCCCGAGGACATTCAATGAAGAGGCTGCGGAGGCCGCACAGGTGGAGAACCTGGAGAAAATAACCTGGGAGATATATTGGATCACAAGGGGATCTACGTCTGGAATGCAATGTATTTGTTAAAAACAGAGGGAAAAAGATGTTTGAGATCGTTGCTGATGTCACTTGGGAGACGCGTCGAGCCGCTTGGCTCCGCTTTGCCAAGAGGTCTCGTACCGAGAAGTTATCAAGTGGAGTAGAGAGGAAAGCAGGAAAAATAGGGGAGATTTAGGCAATATATGATCCGTGAGAAGAGACTGAAGGGTTTTGTTCAGCCCAGAGGAAAGAAAAGTGACGGAGATGGAGAACGTAGTGGTCTTGCAGCGATGGTGGCACACGATGATACTGSGTGTCCTCTACAGGGAAGGTAAGTGGTCGAACAACATATTGGGAAACCTTTCAATTATAATAGTGGCCAATGACTACCTACAAATGAGGCTGGTGGATCTTCTAAACAGGAAGATTTTAGGGGAAAACAAGAAGAACATTTGGTCGGAGATGCTCTGGAGACCCTTCCTTTTGGGTCAAGGAGGGGAACGGAGTCGAGTGTCCCGTGAGCTCCAGCGGATTCAGCTTGAGCTGGGAGTCCTCAAAGAAGCATCTGAGATTTCCAAGGTTCCTCTTCCCTGCTTTCTTTTTTTGGGATGCTGAGGAAAATGTAGAAGATGGAYGTTCCAATACACTCAAAAAGGGTAAAAAGATGACCCAATTAACCGCAACTCAGTTGGCTAGACACCAACTCTGGATAAAATAAGGGAAAACTGAATCAGAATTGATAAAAAGACTCAAAGCAGACACCAAAATAATGAATGACAGTCAAGACAATGTTATGGAGAACAGGTCTTGTCAGAGAGCTCATTTCAAGCCCAAATGGGGTGAGAAATCAGGTTGATAAAGGTAACTGCAGCGATGGAACAAGCAACCTTTTGCTGAATGTGATATTTTGATTAAAAACGTGGCATTTTGATTAAAGACGTGGCATTTTGATTAAAAACGCGGCATCGCGTTCTATCACATTGAGTGGCCTTGGAGTTGGCCRGTTGACGACGTCGTCCATGGAAAGTCACCATCAACAGGGCAAGCTGGATGTTGGGCTCCACATGGAGGAGAAGCCTCCTCAGGAGGTTCATTGTAGACCTGGACATTAATATTATCCCCACTGATAAGATCTGTGAGCGGCCCTGGGTTGACAGATGACGAGGACAGATGACAACAGAGCAGTTGAGAATGAAAGGGCTGCTCAAAGTAGATTTTAAGGCAAGCAAAGACAAGGTGCTACCGCTAGGGAACAAAATCTGAAAGCTGATGACGCCTAAGAAGAACATTCCAGAGGCATTCCTAGGTGGAGGCATCAGGAGAAGGGCTAAGACCATTATTTTGAGCAAGTACAGAGTAATTTGGGAATAAAATCCATGATCTTACCACTGTCGATGACATTTTAATCAGAGAGGATAATTAATTGCTGGAAACATATCAAGGGACACAGTTCCTTCTTAATGGCCTTAATGGCCTTCCAACTGGCTTGGTTGGAGACAAGGAGCCCAAAATAAAGAGTCATTGGGCTCCTTCCAGGGAAGATCTGGTGCTTGGTGGTATCCAAGAGGTCAGACTAATTCAGTCTTAAGCTCTAGGAACGCTCTGAGTTCTTCTCCAAAGCCCCCAACACCAAAGAGCACATTCCAGCACTGCGTAAAGCAGGTCCTGTCTGTCCCCTGGGGTGTCTTCTGTGCCCTTCCCAGCGCTACAAGGAGCTCCACGTCTCACCTTCCCAACAAGGTCAGCAAGGAATCTCGGGCTCAGTTTTCCATGAAAACAGAGGCGCCGCATCCACACGTGAGGATCTCGCCCAGCTTAACTCGGTGAGACTCACAAAGACCTCAGAGCTATGTCCTCCTTATCCAAAAAAGACCCATTTTATTGAGCTTCCAAACGAGAGCAATCCTTACACGGGAGCCACAGATCCTCATGGAGGGATCTGTAGTAAGGAAAATCAATTTTTGATGGATGGGGCTGCATTTTCAGGCTTCAAAAATCCTCTGCTGTCAAGATAAATAAGGAGCAAGCCGGAGCATTAACCAATTTCCCTCTTTTATGCAGCAAAATAAGCGAGGACGACAGAACGGAGAGCTCCCAAGAGCCCGTTTTCATGACCAAGGGCCACCTGGTCCCAATGAAGTGCTGGTTACTCCAGAACAAGAAGAAGACAAATGAAAGAAAAGTCCTCCCAACGACCTCCAGTGGGATATTATATTTTAGCTGCCTAAACTAACTGCCGAGCTGGAAAAATACCCGGAATATGCTCCCGTTTCCTCAAAAGCTGTTAAATCTCCCGTTACATGAGGATGCGCGCACCYAGGAACCTCCAAAACGATTTGCAGACTCAGCAACTCCAGCCTAAATATTCCGATTGAGCACAAAGATTCATCGCCCATCCCTACCATATTCCTAGAACTTGGCACCTCACAGAGCACCGAAAATGAAAGTTCACTTCGCTGCGCTCGGATTCCTCCCRGATAAGCTCGAGTTTGGATGCTGCAAAACAAGGACAGATTTTTCTGATTAAGTTCGGCAGAAAAAATTACAGGCAAGGCCAAAACAAACCCTGCAGAACGCGGGATGTCACGGGCTGTTTCAGCTTCTGCTGCCGTCTGCAATCGCTCCGCATTTTATCAAGGCAGCAGATGTGCCCGGTGGGCACGATGGCATCGACGCCCGTCTCGCTGCTTTAGAGGTTTTCCCTCTCGCTCTGAGCTTGGTCTGGACTTTTCCCAACTCTCCGACCCCGCTAAGACAAGGTGGGAATCATGCTGGGAGCCTTGCAGCGTCATTCTGACTTCTAATTTTCCCCCCATTCCAATAATTTCCAAGCTTTTACTGCACTCGGAGAGAGACAASGGAAACAACAGCAAAAATAAGGACAAAAACCCAATGCGGCATCTCCGAAGAAGCACAGAAACACCGTTTTTTATTACGTTTTTACAAATTCTCCAACAATAATGTCCTAAATGGTTGGTCAGAAGGCCACATGTTTTGCTCCTGGAGAGCCCACAGTCACTCCAAAGCCTTTTCTGGTGCTCAGACCTTCCAGAACATCCCAACAAACCCAAACTGAGGAGAATTGTTTGGGAGCGACTCAAGTCCTAGAGACACCATGAGGAAATCAACCCATCCCCATCATCCTCACTGGTAGGCTCTCTGAAAAATAAGGATTTTACCACAACTGCCATGACTCAGATTTGGGTACTTACGTTCCTGCTTGGAACCCAAGCCAAAAATAAGGGGGAAAAAGCCTATTTTTCCCAAGTTCCTTCCAACTCGCAGCTTCCAGAGGCTCCACAAACACTTGGCATCCCCTAGACTCAATTCGCTTCTGGTGGGACCTCAAATATGGATTTGACCTACTGAAAAATGGGCCTGGCAAATTGCAGATGCAGAAACCCCCCAAAATTCCCCATTCTTCTACCAAATCTACCAGTGAATAATATGAAGAAACCCTAATAATTCCACCAAAACCCACAGTAAGTCATTGATGGTCAAATTCTTGCAGGCTAGAAGGAAGGGCTGCACAACCCTTCCTTAAGGCAGCAAATTTGCAAATATTTAGATGAATAAACCCAACGCGGCCGCTGACAACACTTCCCTCTTGTATTTAATGATATTAACCCAGTTTTTTGGTTAAACATAAAAATAGGAACGGAGTGATTCAGCTTCATGGGAGGATAAGATGACAGAGCTACTTGGGGAACGGTCCCTGCTTGACTGATGGGTGGCAGAGTCATAGGGAAACCCTTCTGGAAAACACGCTCCCAAAACCTAAACAGGGACGGATTATTTCCTCTTTATTCCAAGAGCTAAAGCACTATAAAGGGGTGAAAATATATGTATATGGTTAGGAAGATATTTAATTTTCACCGAAATAAATAATTCTTGCCTGTTTGCCTGAATTCTGGAGCATCTTTCCTCCTTGGGTTATGCCACTTTGTCCCATCTTTTTGATTTGTGTTTTTTTCCCCAAAGGGGGAAAAATCCCATTTCTAGCACTCCAAAAAGGGCCTCCTTAATAGCGGGCAGGAATTTTAATTAAGAAAGAAGTAAACAAGAAGCCGAGGGGCAGATTATTGGGATATCAACGTTGGGAATACTCAGCACGCAATCACTCAAATGAAAAGCCACTAAAAACACATCTCTTAGCACAGAGGTGTCCTAGAAAATGGTAATTTTACTTTAAAGAAAGGCCAAAACATGTAACTATCTTGATATTTGATGTTGATATTTGTACCTTCCAGAATAAACACTAGAATAACCAGATTTCAAGCATATTTTGGCTAAGAAATACCATGCAAATCAGCAGCAGTGCTTCCAATGACTACACGCAGGCAGCAAGAGGAAATATGCAGAATATAGGGGGGTTTTCACACATACTCAAGCATAGAGGTCCACGAAACAGTTAAAATTCCAAAGCACAACCAGAAAGCAGTGGGAAAAAAAGAGAAAAGCAGGAAAAAGTGGGAAAAAAGGGGAAAATCTGATGCAGCAGAACTGATCTCCTTTTTCTTGATATCCCTCAACATTTCTCCCCATTGGAGTGGCWATCAAGGAGCGCTTCCCGGTTAACGTGGCACAGCCGACGCAATCCAAGTCCAGCAAAACGTTTCCCGAAAGAGGTTTCCATCTTCCCGAGCCCTTCGAGGAAGGAGAACGTAAGGAAAAATATCCCACAGCTTCCTCCCTCCGCTCTTTAACAGCGGGAATAAACACACAGCTGCACTGTAAGCTGTATTTGGGTTGAAACATCAATGGAATCACTCGGGGTTTCTCCCTGGTTCACGCAACGTGTCTTTGTCCAGGAAAGTGGGAAAATATCCCCCTTGACCTGCTCCTTTTCCTGCATCCGACAGCGTCGGCACCAAGCGGATTCCTCCTGAGGGGAATCCGGGCTCTGGAAACACAGGGCACAACCTGAAAGCTGCTGCCCCGAAAACCCCGGGGCCAACAGCAAAATCTTCCAGCAAATATGCGAGAAACCAAGGAAAGGAGCTACCTCGTTGGGGAAATTAATGCACCACTCGAGCTGCTCCACGGAGCCGGAGGTTAACRCGCTCCCAAGGCTCCCTGCTCGCCGGCTCCGGATGCTCCGCGGCGACATCCCCGACGGCAGCGAATCCGCAGCGTTGGAAAGCCCGGATTCCAGCACAAAGGGGAGCGGGAGAAGCAGGAGCACCAAGTCACCCGGGGACTCCGGGATTTCGGTGGATGCGAGGCCGGAGCGTCAGCCTCGCTTTGACAGGCGTTGGCCTCCGAGGTTGAGGCCGAGCCGCGRAAGCCACGCGGGAACCCGGAGCCCGAAGCCACAACCTTGACTTTCCTTCCAGGGAAAGGGGAAACTCGGCTCGGAGCTGGTCCAGTGCCCTCCCTGGCTGGTTCTCGCGGTTCCACCAAGCTCCGTCGGGCTCCACCTCGGTGCCCCGTGTCCCTTGGTGGCCGTGGGGCGCCCAGGCCGCCCTTGTCGCGCGCGATGGGTCCAAAGCGCCGGCCGTCCCCGCACCCCCTGCGTGGTCCCTTCCTGCCCTCCCCTCCCAACAAGCGCTCCCTGCATCCCGTGCCTGCCCACAAACCTGTAAATCCCGTATGGAAAGGGCTCTCCTGCACCCATTCCTAAAGGGCACCCGTCACTCCTGCCTTGGGTGCCCTCCGGGCACCCAAAACCCCCGCGACTTCCCCCAAACGCAGGCGCTGCCTCCGCGCCCAGCCCTGTCCCTGGGGAACTCGGCTCCGTCCTCAGCGCCTCCGGGCTCCCTCTGCCCCATCACCTGCATCCCTATAGCCCCCATCACCTGCATCCCTATAGTCCCCTATAATCTGCATCCCTATAGCTCCCATCACCTCCATCCCTATAGCCCCCTATAACCTGCATTCCTATAGCTCCCTATAATCTGCATCCCTATAGCCCCCTATAACCTCATCCCTATAACTCCCATCACCTCCATCCCTATAGACCCCTATAACCCATCCCTATAACCTCCCATCACCTCTATCCTTGTAGCCTGCTATAACCTGCATCCCTATAGCCCCCTATCACCTCCATCCCTACAGCATCCCTATAACCTGCATCCCTATAGGCCCCTATAATCTGCATCCCTATAACCTGCATCCTTATAGCCTGCTATAACGGGCATCCCTATAGCCCCCCTATAACCTGCATCCCTATAGCCCCCCATCACCTCCATCCCTATAGTCCCCTATAACCTGCATCTCTATAACCCCCATCACCTGCATCCCTATAGCCCCCTAGAACCTCATCCCTGTAACTCCCATCACCTCCATCCCTATAGACCCCTTTAACCTGCATCCTTATAGCCCCCTATAATCTGTATTCCTATAGCTCCCATCACCTGCATCCCTATAGCCCCCTATAACCTCATCCCTATAACTCCCATCACCTCCATCCCTATAGTCCCCTATAACCTGCATCTCTATAACCCCCATCACCTGCATCCCTATAGCCCCCTAGAACCTCATCCCTGTAACTCCCATCACCTTCATCCCTATAGACCCCTTTAACCTGCATCCTTATAGCCCCCTATAATCTGTATTCCTATAGCTCCCATCACCTGCATCCCTATAGCCCCCTATAAGCTCATCCCTATAACTCCCATCACCTCCACCCCCATAGCCCCCTATAATCCATCCCCTACAGCTCCCCTATAACCTACCCCTATGGCCCTCCTATAACCTCCCTCCCCATAGCCCTCCTATAACCTCCATCCCTATAGCTCCTCCACAACCCACCCCTACAGCCCCCCCCTCCTCCCCACGCCCCCCTCTCCTGTCACCCC
>NW_020455519.1:132245-187175 GCF_003342845.1 Nothoprocta perdicaria
GGCACGGGGTAGCGGGGGGGCAGCTGTAGGGAGCAGGCGGGGGGGCACAGGGGCTAAGGGAGATGTGAGTACCAGGGATGTGGGTACCAGCGGGATGCAGGTACCAGGGGGATGTGGGTACCAGGGGCATGTGAGTACTAGGGATGTGGGTACTGGGGAGATGTGGGTACCAGGGGGATGCGGGTACTAAGGATGTGGGTACCAGGGGGATGCGGGTACCAAGGGGATGTAGGTACCAAGATACGGGCACCAGGGTGATGCAGGTACCAGGAGAATGTGGGTAGCAAGATGTGGGTCCAGGGGGGATGTGGGTACCTGGGATGCAGGTACCAAGGGGATGTGGGTGCCAGGGATATGGGTACCAGGGGGATGCAGGTACCAGGATGATGAGGGTACCAGGGGGATACAGGTACCAGAGATATGGGTACTGGGGAGGATGTGGGTTCTAGGGGAATGTGAGTACCAGGGATGCAGGTACCAGGGGGATGCGGGTACCAGGGRGATACGGGTACCAAGGAGATGCAGGTACCAGGGGGAACTGGGTACCAGGGAGACGCGGGTACTGGGCAGAAGCCGTTACTGAGGCTGTGGTTGCCGGAGCTGCGGGTACCAGGGGGATGCGGGTACCAGGGGGATGCGGGTACYRGGGATACGGGTACCAGGGATGTGGTGCCTGGAAGATGCAGGTACCCGGGGCGTGTGGATCGCGGTGCCGCAGGGCTCGGAGATGGGCCCTGGGCACCGGCAGCAGCCCCGGGGCGCCCGGTCCCAAGGGAGCCGCCACCTCGCTGGGCGCTGTGTCCCCCACCCCGCAGGCTCCACACACCTCCCAGGCTGCCCCGCGCGGCCTCTGCCGGGCCCTAATCCCTAAATCCCAGCGGGATTAGCGGCCCGGAGGCGGGCGCCGGATCCCCGCAGGCGCTCGAGCCCCGACTGACCCGTAACGCCCGGGGCCGCGAGAGGAGCCCATGGCGCTGGTGAAGAGCGGCTGGCTCTGGCGGCAGAGTAAGTGCGGTGACGTCCCGGGGGCGGCGGGGACGGAGGCAACGGGGGCCTCACGGCAGCCATGTGTCCCCCTCCGTGTCCCCCTCCGTGTCCCCTCTCGGCGGCTCCCGCAGGCTCCATCCTGCGCCGCTGGAAGAGGAACTGGTTCGTGCTCTACCTGGACGGCACCCTGGCCTATTACCAGGACGAGAGGCAGCGCGACATGGAGGGGCGCGTGCACGTGCGGTACGGCTGCCGCGACGTGCGCGCCGGCCGCCAGTGCCGAGGTGAGGCCCCAGCGGAGCCCTTGGATCCTGCTGGGGGGGGGTCGGGGGGCGCCAGGACGCCTGGGCCCACGCGCCGGGCCTTGCAGCGCCGCAGCCGCCCGAGGGCAAGAGCCGCGAGTGCCTGTTGGTGCTGGCGCTGCGCGACGGCTCCAGCACGACGCTGTGCGCCGAGAGCGAGGACGACGCCGTGTAAGGGTCCCCCCCTTCCCCAGGCGGTTATTTACCCACCCCGCTTACCTAATTTGTACCCGCTCCGGCATGGGGCGGCGGGTGGGAATCGCGGCGCGGCCCTCACGGCCCCTCTGCTTGTCCCRCAGCGCCTGGAAGGAGGCCGTGCTGGAGGCCAGAGCCACCCCGGTGAGGATCCCCCAGGGCCACCCCGAGCTGCTCCCGGAGGGAGGACAGGGAAGGGAGGCGACGGAGCCGCTGGGGACACGGGCAGGGACACGGGGACAGGGGCAGAGTTAAGGTGACAGGGGCAGGTAGGGTGACAGGGGAGGAGTTAGGGTGACAGGGACAGAGTTACGGTGATGGAGGCAGTGAGGGTGATGAGGAGTTAGGGTGATGGAGACAGAGTTAAGGTGATGGGGGCAGATTTAGGGTGACGGCGCACAGTTAAGGTGATAAGGGCAGAGCGAAGGTGACGGGAGCAGAATTAAGGTGACAGAAGCAGTTAGGGTGACAAGGGCAGAGCTAAGGTGACGGGGCAGATTTAGGGTGACGGGCAGCTTTAAGGTGACAAGGGTAGAGTTAGGGTGACAAGGACAGAGATAAGGTGACGGGGGCAGAGTTCAGGTGACAAGCACAGAGTTAGGGTGACGGGCACAGAGTTAAGGTGACAAGCACGCAGTTAGGGCGACAAGTGCAGAACTAAAAACACCCCAGACCGGGTGCACCCAAATCCCCCTCTCCATCAGCACCAAGGTCCCCCCCGGCCGGGACGGGGACGGTCCCTGCAGGGGGAGCAGGGCAGGAGGGTCACAGCGTGTCCCCTGTCCCCAGGTGCACGTCTACGACCCCTACGATGACGACTACTACCAGACGGTGCCGCTCGACTCGCACCAGGCCGCCTAYGTCAGCTCGGGCTACTACGGCAGTCCCTATGGAGGTGGGCACCCGGCCCTCCTTTCTCAAGGGACGAGGGGCCCGTCTGCACCCCCAGGGGACACCCAGGTTGTCCCCGAGTCGCGCAGGTGGTGGGCTGAGTCCTGGCACACTCGGTGCACCTGGAAACAGGTTGCAGAGTTGAAGGAGGTTGGGTTGGGTGGAGGTTGGGTTGGCTTGGATGAAGGTTGGGTTGAGTGGAGGTTGGGATAGGAGGAGGTTGGGGTGGGTGGAGACTGGGTTGGGTGGAGGTTGGGATGGGCTGGATGAAGGTGGGGTTGGGTGGAGGTTGGGATGGGAGGAGGTTGGGGTGGGAGGAGGTTGGGGTGGGTGGAAGTTGGGTTCGGAGAAGGTTGGGTTGGGTAAAGGAAGGGTTGGGTAGAGTTTGCTTTGGGTGGAAGAGAGTTTGGGTGGAAGTTGGGTTGGGCGGAGGACGGATTGGGCGGAGGACGGATTGGGCAGAGGATGAGTTGGGCAGAGGATGAGTTGGGTGGAGGTTGGGTTGGGTGAAGGATGGTTTGGGTGGAGGATGGGTTGGTGGTGGACAAGTTGGGTGAAGGAGGTTTAGGGTTAAGGATGGGTTGGATGGAGGTTGCGTTGGGAGGAGGTTGGGTTGGGTGAAGGAGGGGTTGGATGGAGGTTGGGTTGGGTGAAGGTTGGGTTGGGTGGAGGATGGTTTGAATGGAAGACAGGTTGGTGGCGGACGGGTTGGGTTGGATGGAGTTTGGGTTGGGTGGAGGTTGGGTTGGATGGAGTTTTGGGTTGGGTGAAGGACGAGTTGCGGGCAGGACATTCACTGGGGCTCCCTAGAAAGGTGGGAAGCAGATGCCTCCCACAGGGACGGATCCCCAATCCCTGCTCCCCGCTCATCCCGAGCGGCCTCCCGGGAGCCGGAGCGCGGCCGGCAGCGGGCGCCTTTGTGCCCGCAGCTCCGGGCGGCACCCGCGTGGTGCTGCGCGAGGATCCCTACCGCGTCTCCGGAGACCAGATGGCCCTGGGGCTCCTGGCCGGCGCCGCCACCGGTGCCGCCCTCGGCTCCTTCATGTGGATGCCCTGCTGGTTTTAGGGAGCCGCTCGCCCCCCCAGAACACCCCCAAACACCCTCTCCACCCGCCCAACCTGCTTAAATCCCGGGATGCGCCTGGATTGAGGCCCTTTGGCTCCTTTGAACTAATCCCCCTGGGGGCAGCAAGTAGGGAAACGCGGCGGGCGCTGCCCCCTGGCACTGTCCTCACCCTCCTCCTCCTCCGGCCTTCCTCCTCCTCCTCCTCCTCCTCGCATCGCCGCTGCTGCCGCCCCCTCCATGTGAACCTTGCTGGCTTCGGTGGAGAGAAAAAGGGGAAAGACAAGCGGTTACAGGATGGCTAATAAAGGTGGCGCTTCCCAGCCCGTGTTCCTCTCCGTGTCCATGTCCTGCCGGTGGGAAACACTCCGGTCTCGCGGCTGCCTCCCGATTCCAACCGCGGCGACGGGGCTGTCGCCCTTGGCCGTTTCGGTGGGGAGGGAGCGACGCTGAAGGTCCCAACGCCTCCACGTTTCCATCTGCTTGGGAAAGGGGCTGGTGGGTCCGTGCTCCAGCCCTGGTGCGATCGGGAAGGGCTTAGAAAGGGCTGAAGTTCCCCAAAAAGCCTCCTTAGAAAAGGCTCTGGCAACATCCAAAGCCACAAGAGGAGCAGGAGGCTGGAGAGGAGCTGGACACACTTGGAGACCCAGAGACAGGAATCGATTCGGTTCCAGCATGAAGGGTCTTCCTTCCTTTTCCTCGCTGTCCTTTGGGATTACGGGATACAGGTCCCAGTGACACGAGGAAAAGGAACCACCGACCTCGCAGAGCCTCCAGGCTCAACATGAAACACACCTGGGTGTCCGTGAAGCCCTGGGGACCTTCTGGGGACCAGGTCAAATCCATGGCCTCCTTTTCGGCACCTCTGCTAGAGTGAAACCAGCCCAAAGCTGCCCCAAAGCTGCGACGCCTGCAGAGTGTTTGTGGGGACATAAAATCCAAGGAAACAGCAGCAAGACGGAGCACTTTTTTGGCATAGCTCAGCACAACACAGGAAAAGCAGCCACGCTTCCTTATCCCCCGCCCCGAGTTTCCTTTAAATAACGAGCCCTCCTCCATCACATATCATTGATGTTTATTTCAAGACATGCCACGTCCAAAAAAAAACCAAAAAAAAAAAAAAANAAAAAAAAAAAAAAAAGAAAACTTGCCTTTAACGTTGCGTTATAAAAGCACTTTACATCTCATCCCGCCTCCAAGTTATCCAGGCGCGGAGGGAGCTGCTGCGAGCCCAGGGCCCGAGTTCCAGCTCCCCGCCAAGAAGGCAGAAATCCCGATGTTTGGAGCCCGTTTTCCCAGGGGAAAAACAGTGGGGAGGATGATTCCCGATTCCCAATTCCCTTCTGCCTCCCCGTGAGTACGGGAGAGCCCCAAAGAGGAGCCTGYGGATTTGCCGGCGCCCGCGTTTCCCACAGGCTCTTCCCCCAAAGCCTTCCCAGCAGCTCCCGCCCGGCACATGGGGTATTTACGAGGGTGTCCCCGTAAATAAAAACTCACAGGGCAACTTTGCAACGACTTAGGAAGGGGCAAAACGGGGGCACTTGGAGCGGGGCCTCGCTCCGGCGCTGCCCGCCAAGGCCCTGCGCAGGTTCCTCCGCAGAAAGAAATGGGAACGGGRGGGGAAACACGGGATTACTGGAAAGATTAAAAAAAAATCGGAGCCAAGAAATAAATATCAAGGGGAAACAGGGGTTAGCTGTAAGCCTGGTTAAATAGGAAACTAAATTGCTGGGTGTTTAACCAAACTATACAGATCTAGGAGGAGGGAAGGTAACTAAACCAACTCGGAAGACTGAAAGTAAAAAAATGCTAAAAAATAAAGGCAGAAATCTGGGTAATCTTAAATTTCCATCCTATTAAATCCCTTCCTTTCCATCTAAGCTCTTTCATCTAGATTCCCGGATGATTAAACAGCCCTTCTCCTGATCCACCTACGGCCATGCTGTGGAAAAGCAGAATTCCTCCTCTCCCTGTCCCTGCGGGCCAGGGACTCGGCCTGGCACCATCGCATCTCTAGGAGGTGTTTTGAACCATTCCTTCATCTTTTTTTGCCCAATTTCAGAGCCTCCCGTCAGCTTAAGCTGGCTCTGGAACTCGTTTGAACGTTTCCTTGGGGAGCAGCAAAACGCCTTCCCCGCCGAGCCCCCGAAACGTCACGTTCTGGTCGCTCGGGGAATAACTTAGTTCATTGATGGGCTGGGTAAAAGGAAAAAAAAGCCAAAAAAAAGCAGYTGTTAAAACTCCTCGTGCACCCAAAATGTGCCTCCTTGCTCCTTATTAACGCACGTCCGGCCCGTCCCTCTCCCCAGGCTCCTGCAGAAGCCGCTCGTGGGCCCCACGTCCCTCCCTGCGCTCTCGGCTGCCTCTGCCGCCTACTTAAACCCGGCCCAAGGCCCCGCGTTGATGTTGGGCCCTAAAAACACGTGGGCTCCGACTCTCTCTGCTCCAAGGATTCAGAGCCTGCATTTGAATTGGGGTTTGTTTGTTTTATTATGGCGTGGGTAGTGTTTGCCCCTCGGCACGTGCCTCCTCTGCTTGCATTCCCAGCCGCTTTTCCAGGGAAGGGAACGGAAAGCGGCGGCACAAGCAGTTTTTAAGCACAGGCACCTCAGCTAAGTCCAATTCCAAACTTGCTCAGTTCCCATCATTTCAAAGTGCAAGATCATAACATATTAAAAAAGGAACAAATATTAAGAAATTGTACCTATCTTTTTAAAGTTATACCTAGAATATGCTGGAATATTTTGGCTTTTTTTTTTTCTTTTTTTTCTTATAAATAATGAAGACACCGACATTTTTCCTTGTGTGTGTGTGTGTGCTTGTGAAGCTAATAGATCATCTCCACGAGACAGCCAGCGATGATGAACTGCAATAACGTTATTACTGGAAGGGGAAGGTTCAAGCCAATATTCACACTGCAGTCAATGGAGAGTAGAGGGAGGGAAAGCCGTGATGTTCTGGAGAAAGGTAGAAGCCACGTGGTATTAGCAGGAGCAGCCTCCTTCACTGACAGGCTGCTCTTGAGGCTTTTCCAGTTTTATGTCGATCACTGCAAGGGAGCAGTTAAGGCAAACGGGCACCGTGTCCCATCCCTGCCAAATCCCACCCTGCACACGGGGGTTTTTAGAAGCAGTTTATGCCCATCAGTACCTGCATTTCCCCTGGAAAATCAACATTTCTTGGTGCTCTCGGCTTCAAACAGGAGCCCAGGGAGTTTTCCCAGAGCCTCTTTCCTGGCGTTCGGTTTTTGCTACGTACCCAGCAAGCGGACTACGGCAGAGCCAGAGGGTTCCTCAAAGCCCTGGGCCCTCCTGGGGATCTGCTGGGTTTTGAACGGTCCCCAGAGCCGCTAGCGACTACTGTAAACCGAGGGTTCTTCCAAAGGGAAGCCTGGAGATCCAGGTCCAAAGCAACGTGAGATTGGGGCTTGGCTCTCAGCGCTGCCCAGCAGCTGCTCTAGCTGGTGGGCACCCAAAAGGGGGTCTCACCTGCTGGCTGGAGGGAGAAATAACCCCTCAAACTCTGCAACTGGCCCTCCCTCCTGCCAAGCTGCCTCCCTTGCAAAGAGGGTTACGATGCRACGAGGACACAAGGTCACCCAAGGGCTCTGTGCAATGAGGCAGCCCCTGCCAAGCTACTCCATGGCAGCAGATTCCCTCGGGATGCTCCATGCTTGTCAGGCTTAACGTGTCCTTCCACAGGAGCTCCTGTCCCCAAGGACCCCCATGGCTGGCGGCTCCTGCGCGTTCCCCTTTGCTGTTAWCGCAGCGCCGGGCCTGTCACGTGCTGGATATTCCAGCGAGTCTCTTTTGGGGGCTGAATTTGCTTCTTTGTAGAAGTCAGCAGAAAAAACAACACAAGGAGGGCGAGAAAAAGGCCAGGAATTCATTTCCCACGCTTGGCTCTTTGGTTGATCTAAACCTAAGCACTGGGGGGCTGCTGCACATCAGCCTCATCAGCTCCGTCATGAGAGGCTCAAGATCCTTGAAACCACAGGGTGGAAGAGCCTACAGAGAATCCCCCCTGTTAATCCCGACGGAGCCACCCGTGCTCAACTCTTGCTACCTGCAGCGTGCGGGGAGCCAAACCCCACGCACTTCCATCACCCATTGGCAGCCTCTATGAAGCTCCCCAATAGAGATATCACAGCCCATGAGGCCAGACTTCTGCCTCCAGCTTCTCATTAATAAAAGCAGCTGCTGATTAACCCCCGATCCGATGCAATTCCGGCTTGCCTGGCTAGAGGAGAGGCTCCCGTACGGCAGCGGCGAGTGGGACGTGGTCTCGTCCCGTGTGCTGCAGCTCTGTCCCGCCGCCCCCAAGCTCGGCATGGAAAGGATACTGTCTTCTCTACTTTTGTCTTGTGTGCTTTCCATTCCAGGCAGGGCAGCTGCCACGCGCCGGAAAAGCTGGGGGGAAAAGAAAGAGAAAAGGCAGCGTGAGCGAGCGGAGCAAAATGGTATTTTATGGRGCGGCCCAGCGGATGCAGCCGCAGCACAAGGCTTCAACAGAGCCCTCAGTGTTATCCGCACGACGGGCACCGCGAGCCTGACACCAAATATGACCTTTATTCCCACCCGCTGCAAGCGCCGCTGCTGCTGGCGCTGGGCACAAAGAGCTGCTGGCTGCAGGAGTCAAAGTTGCTGCCGCCTTCCCCGCCAACACGGTGGGAATCCGGAATCTTGCCCTCAGCTCRGCCTGGCTCCGAGGCCACCACTGCTCTCCTGCACATAGCGGGACCTCAAACCATGAGCCCCACGTGGCACAAGTGGCCTCTGAGAGGCCAGTTTAATTCCTTACCTAAGGGATGTTATCACCTCTCCGTCATTCCCAGTGCCCCATATTCCATGGGGAAGTGAGCCAGCCCCRGGCAGCCTGTTTGGATCACGCAGGGAGCTCCTAAAGGCTCCTGCAGGTTTGACCCTCGGTGTCCAAACGATGCTGCCAAGACCCCAAGACCATTTTCTTCTAGTTTGACAGGCCCTGCCCAAGTGAATCAAGCAGGTTTTGGAGCTGCAAGATGGGGCTCCCATCACTGCGGGTGACACACCGGGATCCCGGGCTTCCCATCTCGCCTGTCACCGCTGCGTTGCAGGGGTGCAAAGACAGCTCTGGGGGCTAAATGGGGCTAAAATGACRGGCATAAAAGGGCCAAGCCACCTTCCCCTGTGATTTCCTTCATCATCCTCACTCCTGAGGCCACCGGAAAAAGCGGCACAGCTCCCATTTTGCAAGATTTGGACATGGCCACTTTGTCCAGTTTGTACGGATGAAACAAGGGATGCTGCAGAGCTCCCTTTCCTCAGCACCTCATCCCCAGCATTATTTTCCTTGCCATTCCCGTCAATCCGTGGCAAAGAAAGCAGCCCTCAGGATGGTATCTTCACTATGGAATGATCATGTAACACATAAGGAGATGCAAAGAGTGTGGAATGGGCTGCACTTTTGAGGATGGGTATCCGTGTCCTACCAGCCTGGCCTAAGTTAGGACGACCCTTTGTTGCGTTTGCTCTGAAAGAAAGCAGAAAATTCATCAGCTCACAGATTTCTTAGTGGATCCAACATGTTTTGAGATCCTAGCTGGAAAAAACACAGCCCAAATTTGTATTTWTTGATAGTGACACTGACTTGTGCATGTTCCCTCCCTCTCCCTTGGTAGATATTTATGAGCCTATATAAAGGATGCCCTTTATACTGAGAGGAAATATGTGCTTAAGGGAAAAGAAAAATCAGCTGATAGGAAGCAACTGGATTATTGCATTTAAAACAATTGCATTTAAAACAATTGCATTTAAACCACTGCATTGGCTGCTCACAGTCAGGACAAGTGTACAGTACAGTAATCCTCTCTTTACATTGAAGCCATGAACAAAATTAGGCCTTTAGTTGCATTTCTCCTCAAAATTAGCAGGCTATAAAAGGGAACTGAGCAAAGAGGAAAATCAACTTTCCTTGTTATTAACTTTCTGCTTATCAGTCGGAGCATATGTGAGCAAATCCAATTAGGGAAATTTTGCAATGGCTCAAAATGGAAGAGGAAAATGGAAGATTAGGAGCCGCCAAAGTGTCTTTCCCATCGAATCCCGCAGTCTCCTTCCTGATCCAGTTCTGAAAGAGCCTCCGCTGTCACCAGGCGTTTCTGTTTGTTTCCCAAACGTGGAAACACAGAAAGGATGCGAGGGATCTGGGTGCAGATGGAAAAGGTGGGCAGGAAAATGGCTCACCGAAGCACRGGCAAAATGTTTCCCCCCTAATTCTTATTCTTCAAGAGTGCTGCAATTCACGCCCAATAATTCGCGCCCATCAGACGGACAAAAATCAAAGGAGAGGACAAAGTGCCAAGCTGCTGGWTGGGGCCAGTGTTGGGAGAACAGGGAGACTCGAGGGCTCCTTTCGCTGCTGCCGTGAGAAAGTTGCTCCCTGCCAAGCACCACATTCAGGCTGCAGCTCTTTGAGGGCCGCTGGGGCTCCGGAGCTGGCGCTTCCGCGCACTCCTCGTGCCCCGGGGCAGCCAAATCGGCGCTGACACATTCCGGGCAYGAAACCCAGCAGGATTCCCTGGGCCAGGAGGCAGAGCTCAGATCTTGCAGGCTTTGGGAGCCCACTGATGGCGGCTGAAGCGAATCGGAGGCTAAGGTGCTTCAAGACAAGCTCCCTACCTCCTCCTTCAGCCTCCAGGCCGCCCCAACTATCATTCCCTGTTGAAATTTAGAGGAACCAAAGCCAAGCTGTGTTGTATTTCACCTGCCTAACCCCATTAGGTTTTATTTCACCTATTTAACCCCATTAGGCTTTATTTCACCTATTTAACCTCAGCAGTGGCTCTGTTCTCACTCTATCCATCGTGCATTCATTTTCCCTTCCACATCTGCTTTCCCAGAGCTGGAAGGGAATAGGATTTTGGTGGCTGCAGAGATGGCTCCACTTTAGCAGCTCCMGGAGCTGCAAAAGCTGTAAATTCTGCCCCATTTTGATGGAGTTTGATGGAGTTTGATAGTACACAAGTTGCTGACAGCCCTTCCCTCCTAGCTGTGCTGTGCATCGGAAGAAAAGGAAGAGGAGATGATAGAAGGATCCATATGGATCACAAACAAGTGACAAGGCCAGGGAGGTGGCAAAACCACTTTTCTCCCCAGATGAGACAAGAAATTACTATTTCTTCTACTAACCGATTCGGGAGTATGGATCGATTCTGGATCCCAAATAATCTGACACTTGAACTAAACTCCCTGCAGGAAAATTAGCTCAGATTGTTCTGCAGAGTCAGGCTGTATTGCTATGGAAAAAAGTCAATTAGTTGTGGGAAGCTGCATAAACTGAATGAAATGAAATGAATGAAATGAAACAAAAGAGATTTTACACAGGTTCTAGGTGGGACAGCCATTCTACTCCCCACACCCCTTCCCATTTCCTTGAAGAACTTACTGACGTGTCCATAAAAATCTCAGGCTAAGCAGTACAGAAATGGCGAAGAAATAAGTTGAAAAGAAAGGAAATATGAAGAGCTCGAGAACTGTTTCAACAGCTGCTTTCTAAGCTAGGAAAAAAGGAACTTTCAATTATTCCACAGGCCGCAGGAACAGCTTTGAAGTTCCCCAAAATCCCAATTCACGCCTGCAATGCCAAGATCAAAACCCATGGAAGAAAAACATATCCGTAACTATATAATATTTATGGCTTTTGCTTTGATTTTTAGCTGGAGAAGGAAGGCACTTAAGAATGGCCCTCAGTACAGAGGGATGCAGCCCACAGGTTCCCACGGCCACCCTTGTTGCTGCAGTAACCCAAGGGGTTTCCTTACAAAAGAGAAGCCCCCCCAACCTTCATTTTCCCACTTAAACTCGGGCACGATCCGCACGGGCCTCCCTTACGCAACCGGGAAGTCTCTGCGGATGCCAAYGTTGCAGCTCAGAAACATCTTTCTGCTTGTGGTCTCATTAATTCTTCAGCACAAGGCAAAAAGCTGCAGTTTGGTCCTTCAGGATGCATTAAATGGAGCCACCATCCTCAGCAGCAAAGGCAGCAGCAGCTTTTGGAACTACATCTTTCATCAGCTGCTGATATCCCAAGTTTTCCTGCTGGCTATCCCGGGTTTTCCTGCTGGCTTTTCCAGCTCCTCGCTGCTCCAACCTGAGCAGCGTCCCCTGCCCTTAAAAGCCATCAGCTACAGGCTCTATGGGCTAAGTTACCAGCTCTAGTCATTCCACTCCGCAGGGGATAATTTCACTAGCGATACCCAAAGTGCAGGATCATTTAACAACTTTTACTCCTATGTAAACAACTTTATACCTCTACTTTAGCACTTCTTTCACCGTTTTCCCCCAATTTGGAAGCACCTCATCCCCTAACATACAGTCTAAGCTGTCCAAGATTATTTGTTCTTGTTTTTTTTATGTCTTTCAATAAAAAGCAGTCAAGAATGTCTCACTGTACAGCAGCCTCGAGGCTGAAGGCAGCCAACTTCTCACTCACCTGTTTTACATTGTATCCTGCTTTTGCACTGGTTTCAATGAACATTACATTCAGCTCTTTGGCTTTTCTTTCTCCTTCCTCAATGGACACTTGTCTAGGKGGAAGATAAGAGAGATTTAAGAAAAATAATAATAATTTTAAGAAGACAAATATGTCAGGAATAAAACCCAAGGAGGTAACTAATTTCTTTACAGATCCCAAAGCATTTCATGTTATTCCCTTAACATATGGAGCACAGTTTTAATGAACTGTCACTGTTCTATGGTAAGGGAGAAAAGGAAAAAATTGGCTCCAAGAGCTCCCCAAAATGATCTAGGTATTTAAGGAACAGGGGGTACAACTCTGACAGAAATATTAAGTTTGTTAAGGTGGGAAAAAAAAAAAGATGATTTTTAAAAGGGATGGTTCCTTACACCTACTGTTTGTACCTGAGAAAGTTAAATATAATTGTTACTATTTTAGCTATTCTTCTGTTGATGCCAACTGTGTTGAATATTCCATTCTCTTTCCAACCTGCCCATTATGCTGCAAGCTGGTGCTTGGCCAAACAGCAAGCTAAAAATCAACATTCCTCTACTCACATCCACCTCCAGGGCGCTTAAAAGGAGCTTGAGCATTCCGGAAGGAAACATAAGCATTCCTTTTAAAGGGAATATCTGGAAGCGTGTTACAAAAAATGCCTAGGAGAGAAGAGCAACCTGCCAGAAATAACCATTTGCAAGAGGATGTGCTCGTCCGTACCTCTTATCCGCTAGGTCTGTTTTATTTCCCACCAGCATGATGATGACGTCGCTGCCCCGCTCCGTTCGCACGTCATCGATCCACTTTGTGGTCTGCTGGAAGGAGTTCACATCTGCCAGGGAAGAGYGGAGAGCGGCGTCACTGCGGATATTCCTCGGGGATCCCTCCCTAAAAGGCTCGCGAGAGCCAAACGGGGGCCTCGCGGGCTCTGGATTTGGCCTGGGAGGGTGATGAAGAGCCGGCGAGGGAAACCCTAGGCGCCCCCACGCCAAAGCAAATGGGACTTTTGCCATTAACCTCCCAAGGACTAGCAGGACTTCACTCCCTGGCTTCTATTTCCCCTGCGATGAACTGAATTGCACCATAACTTGATTTTCATTGGGTGGGAAGTGAAAAGTCTTAGCGCTGTTTTCTTAAACTAGATCCTACTTTGTTTAGTTGAACAGAAATCGCTTCCTAGCAGGACAGGGGAGAACGTGGTTTGGCCCTTCACCCTACAGGGCTCACRGCTTGAAAAATATCCCGAGAATGCAGCTCCAGCTGGAGCTTCCTCAGGCTCCAGGGCCTTGCCCAAGCATTTACCATCAACCAGGTATTTTGTACCACTCAARCACTTCTCACTTGCTCATTTTAGATTTTCCCTATGAAACATCAGGCAACAGCCAAAAGTAACTCCCAGTTTGCTGCGGACTGAGTCCAAGACAATTCCAGAATCATTTGCACAGAAATATCAATTTAAGTTATCAGCAGGGAATTTTTCTTAACTGAAAGCCCTGCAAGGCTGCAGAGTGAGAACCTTAGGAAGCTCTTCTGGCCCATTGAAACAGGACCTCATTTGAAACCCCTGTGGAAACGGGAGTCACAGAGCAGCTGCCATCGAGCTCCGCATTGGCCACTCAGTCACACGAGAGCATCCCAGTTGCCAAAGGATTTCTCAGTTCCTAAATCCGGGGGGCTCCGCAGCACTTCTTGGCAAGCGCTGCGTTTTCTTTCTAACTGCTTCTGCTGCACAGTAATATATTGTATGTCAGGCAGGCAAGACTTGATCTCTTGCCAGTGTCTTTCTTCTTCTCTTCACTACTTGGCAATAGGGAATTTGCAAGGCCGATTAAAAAGAAAAAGCGGGAGGAGGTCACAGATAACCTGAAATTTCAGCTCAAATGAGAAGTRCTCTTTTTAATTGTTCAAGTTTCTAGTGGTAAAGCCCTCACTCCTGCTGTCATCTCCTAGTCTTCATAAATGAGAGGACAAGCTCTTTTGCATTTGTATGGAGTTCAGCCATTGCTCTCAGCCATTTCTGGTTCAAAACTGACCAAATCTAAAGGTCWCTAATTCTCTCAGAACAAATTTCTGTTCTTCAAACATAAAGGAAGCCGGTGAGTTAGTGGTCTCTGGACTGAGRGGAGGGGGAAAAAGAAGGGTTGGGAAAAGCACTAATATTTTAGTTCACAAAAAACATACATACCTTAGTAAGAAATGAAAGAGTAGTTGTTAAAGGAGAAGGGTTTTAGTGGTGAGGTTTTACATACAACAAATGTGAAGGGTGGGTAGTTTAAATGAAGGGTTAACCTTTTCCTTCCCMCCCCAGCCCATGCCCAGATCTGGGGGGCGATGAAGTGGAGTGAGACATGAAGGCTCTAAGCTGAGGCCTCAGTAAATAGGCACAAATTAAGGTGCTGGAGACAGAGAGTGAACAGGGAAATGACCCAAAAGCAGATGAGAGGCAGGGGAAAGTGCAACAAGACGGCCAGCGCTCGAGGCTTCGCGAGGAGGGGACAAGGAGGTTAGGAAATAGTGTCCTTTTTAAGGCAGTTTATACATTACAGCCGCCAGGATCAAGGAGCCGGTTTTAAAACACGGCTACAATAAAAGAAAATCCCTTTTTTTTCATGCCAGAATGAGGAACAAGCACATGAGTGTGGAATGACATGCAAAGCTAGGCTAAAGGATGGAAAAGGGGCAGAGTATTAGAAATGCAGAATTCCCCCCACTCACTTGTGATATCATAAACAACAACTGCAACAGTGGAGTCACGAATGTAGCTAGGAATCAAGCTCCTGAACCGTTCTTGACCTGCTGTGTCCCATAATTGCAACCGTACCTAACAAAATCAGTCAAACAAGCAAGAAAAATAAGAAAAAAAAGGTCAAACCCGGTGCAAAATACCTACTTGTGATATCGTAAACTACTACAGCAGCAGCAGAGTCACGGATGTAACTGGGAATGAGGCTACGGAAACGTTCCTGACCCGCAGTATCCCACAGCTGCAACCTGATCTGTGGGTGGGAGAAAATTAAAAAAGCCAAAACTGCCACTAAAACTGAAAGAGTAAATAAAGTTTACTTGAAAAAAAAAAAAAGAAAAAGAAAACTAAATAAAAAAATACATAAGCTCATGCAGGGGATGCCTGGGGACTGGGAGCAGCAGCAACTGCCTCCTTGCTGGGAGCAACCTCTCCTAAGCTCTAACAGTGGCCAGGATGGAAGATGTGCCCCTATCTTGGCCTTCCCCTGTTCTTGGAGTTCAAAAACATTTTCCTGCTGGGGTTTTTCACTGCAAGGAGCTGCAAGGAAATTAAAGCAGGTTATTTAACCTGTGCTCTGCCTACACGAGGCTTGCAGGCCCTGTGYGTGTGACCTCTCGTGGGACACAGGCTGCTTGAGGAATCAGACCCACTAAATCTAAAAAGGGGAAATGGAGGGAATTTTTTGTTTTTCCAGAATAAAACGCTGGTTGTTGCTGTGAATTTAAGGTCTTAATGCCAGGTGACCTGCAGGCAGATGAAGCTGAAAAAACTCTCTTACCAGAAAGATTTGGAAAGAAAAGTCAAAATGGATTAAAAATGACAGAGGCACCAAGATGCACAAGGGCCAGGCTTGTTCAAGGCAACCATGGTCACCGTGAGTTTACCCAGCACTTCTGCAGCACCACGTAAGGTCTCCTCGCAAACAGCTCCACGACTGAAGCTCTTAATTAAGGAGCTGAGCTAATTGGAAAGGCCGGACTTGCTCCTGGGATTTCACTGCACGGAGTGGGACTGCGCTGAGCCAAGGAAGCATGAACGTATTTTGGAGSTATTGCTGCAGGCCAACTTGGTCAGCTTAAGTGATTTTAAGAGCAAACTGGCAACTTCATACGTGACTCAGTCTACATCCTGACCTCCCCTCCTGAAGCATCGCAAGCCAAAGGGATAAGCGGGGCCTCCTCCTCCAGATTCCCACCGTTCTCCACCCTCAAACCATCCCACCTCATCCTTCTCCACAAGAGCAGCACAATTAGGGAGCCCCTTGTGCCCCATGTGAAACGGCAGCGTTAGAGGGCAGGAKACCAACGGTGAGTGCCCATTTCCCCAGAGAAAGGAGCTGTCTCCCCGGCACTCGTGAGGCTGGGAAGCAGCTGGGAAATGAAGGGCTCAGTTTTGCTCTCCGAGGGATCTCAGAGCTCTGTGCTGCACCATTCGATCACAGCAGATGTGGATCCTGCACACAGAGAATTGCAATAAAAGCCTTACTCACTGTTCGATCTTCCAAGTACATGGTTTTCGATAAGAAGTCAATGCCAATGGTTGCCTGTTAACAAATAATATATATTAAATACAATTTTCATTATACATATTATATTTTATATTAATATAAAGAATATAATTCTTTTATATATATATATTAAAGAAAATRTGGGAATAGCTATAGCTATTCTCAGCAGTAGGGAGCACTACTGCTGTATCAGAAYTAAGTACTAATACCAGACCTAGAGGAAAATACACTGGGTTTCTTACTTTAAGGATGGGATTGTTTTGTGCATAGAGCCTGGAAGACGATCCAAATAACAGATTGGTTTAATAAAAGCAATAGTAAATAAAACARCAGAGTGCCCAGGTAATGGGTGAGAAGGGAAGCAGTGGGGTCTAATGGAGACTCTACTCTAGTTCATTGTGTTCGCTCTGAATCGTCGGATTTATATCATTTATCTATTTTTTAATACTTGGTATTACTTCCCTGTAATTAATTCCTTGTTATTTCTATATATATTCCTCGTAATTAATCTTCCTGTAATTAATTCTGCCACAGATTTCAGGTGGAAAGGAGGAAGTCTGCAGCCAGCCATGATCCATAGAGTAAAACTAGCCTCGAAAGACAAATAATTAAAAATAACATTTGTGCTGAGCAGGTTTTTGCAGCATGAAAGCAATTGGCCTTCCTCRCTTTAGTGTCACAACCTTTAAGGGACAAAATTACGACAAAATGTTATTTGTCTGTCTGTCCTCTTCCAAACTGTTTCGTGATGAGGAAAGGCATCAGCAGGAGCTCGAGTCAAGGAGAGGGTTCAGGCATTCAGCACTCCTGAACTTTTACTGAACAGGGAAACCCCAAAGAGGGTCCCCAGGCACAATTTTTACAAAAGGAGCCAAAAAAGAGGCTGCAGAACCCAAGCTGCAGTGATGCCCACAGGTGAGACGCAGGGAAACGTTGTGCAAAGCGTGAGGGGATGCTCAGATGGGGGAAGAAGATACATGGGCACAGGATGAAGCCAATGACCATGATCAAGGCAGGTTTATTCCACTTGCAAAGTGCTGTGTTTTAGTTGCATTTTCCATTTTATATGTTTTTTTTAAACATTTTATATGTTTTATATATTTTATATAAAATTTATATAATATATATATATTGTATATAGTTTACAGAATCACATAGTTTTTATATAGTATATAGTTTTATAGTTTATACTTTATATAGTTTTATATTTTCTTCCTTGACTCGCTAACACCCAGGGATACCCAAGGAAGCCCTAAGGCAAAGCCAGGACTATTCCCAAGTTTTCTCCCAAGCCACAAGCCTTAACCAACAGCCCCCTCCCGCCGAAGGCTGAGGCTAAAGGGAAGCGTGTCCTGAAACGTTCCTCTTGCATAACAGCAGCGTCATGTGTTTGCAGCTCCTGCTCTTTCATTATACATAACACGCCGTGCTGCAGAACAAGGAAAACCTCTCCTGGCATCTCCCTGGATGGGGGACATTCCCAGTAAAGCAGCCAGTATGGATGGCACGGTCCCATTTCCTGCGTTTAGGATTCTAGGCCAAAGCCCGGGGACATCTCAGTTGAGTTGCAAATGCTGCTTGCATGAAAACACCTTAGTAATAAACGGTGGGCAGCAACCAAACACCTCCCATGTAGCAGCACACGAAAGAAAACTAATGAGTAGCATTCATTTCTTTATTAAATTGTGTTTTTTTTTTTTTTTTTTAGATTTTATTAATCTGCAGCTTTCTAGTCTTACCAGCTGATCATGTAAAACCCTTTCCAAATGATAGGTGGCAGCAGCTTTCAGAAATTACGTGTTCAAAATTTATCAGAAATGCTCCAAAAGAGCAAATCTTCCACTAGCTTCCATACAGCCACAGTTAGTAACGTATATGGCTTGATATACATTAGCATTCAAGTACTTGGCTTTAAGAGGTCTCTAAATAATATTGGGCAGGAAATGTCTCTTCTGGCTTGATTCCTAACGTGTCACACAGTTCTGGTCAAATCACTTACATTTATGACTCATTCTCTTTTCCAACTATAGAAAAATAGGATGCATTTTCCTACTTTGGTCATGATTTTGCTAAAATAGAGGATTTTTACTCTATTTTTACTAAAATAGAGGAATGACATAATATAAAGTATATTAATACTAGGAATGCCTTGGTGATAGGTAAATTGGAGCCATCTTGTAAGCCTTTAAGAACTCTTAGAGCTTTAAGTCCCACTCAACAATTTTGCAACTGTTTAGCCTATATGAGACTAGCTTCCCATGGAGACATCTAATATTATCAGAGAGCACAGAGGGTCAAACCTCCTGGAAGAAAAAAAAACCCTAGGATGTAAACTCCATGGAGAAAAGGAGCAGACCTGAAAGAAAAATACTGTGGGAACAAAAAAAAAAAAGAGAGATTAAATGAAAGAACTGCATTCATATGTCCATGTAATTAAAGTGGGTAGAATGTGAAGGATGTTTGCTCCCAAGGGAGCGCTGATGTGTACTCTAGCCCTCCTACACCACGGGAGCTTTGCTTCTGCTGCCATTAAGTGCATCCCATTCCCTCTGCCTTGCCTAGCAGCAGCACGGAAAAACTACCAGGGAGATGGGAAGAAAAGCAGTAATGGGTAAAAAGACTTAAATGAGGGATATTTGGATAGACACTAACTGATAGAAGAGTCGTTTTTTTAATTACCTTCTCCTCCCCACTCGCCCCAAAACCTTCCCTGTTCTTTAGGGAACCAATTTGCTCTGCTTGGCATACGCAGGATGTCACTAACTGTAAATAAGTCCTGAAAGATGCTTTTGTTTGGAGCAGGGCCATCTGGAGCTTGGTGGGGTATTTTATAAACTGCTCTCATCTCAGGCTTAGTCTAGAATTTGAGCACTGGCCTTAGGAGTCTCCCTTACAGACCCTCCAGGCTCAGCTCTGCCACTACTATTTTCAGAAGAGCTTAGTGCCTCTTAGATTTCCGTCACAGATCCCTTTGATTTGTGAACGTCTGGTAGCAAACAGTGGAAAAAAACCCTGGAAGACTTGATTGATATCATTTAGGTGTACATGAGAGATCCAGCCTTTCAAACCAGGGATTATCCTGCCACAAGCAGGACAATGTACAACAAATACTGTCTTGAAGGGTTTGTTCAATGCAGAGCTTTGGAGATTSAGCAGGTAGGAATTGGCCCGATGTCCCAAGTCGTATTCACTGCAGCCAAGCGGATTCTTCCTGTAATGGAAGACCTGGGAATAGTGGGGAAAAAACTGCGATGGATTTGCTTACCTGGTAGGTGTTGTCAAAGCTGTCATACATGAACCTGGTGATCAAGGAAGTCTTCCCCACTGGAAGAAAGGAAAAAAAAAGAGGTTGAAGGAAGAAATTTCAGCGCAAGTCGGAAACAAAGCAGTTCAAAAGGGGTCAGGAGGAGCTTTGCTGAGAACCTCAGAGCAAAGGTTACCACGATGCCCTTGCTGCTGCCTTACCGTGAGGGCTTTGAGGCAGTAGGACCACACTGAGGTGCACGTAGGCAYGTGTAGCGGGGCAAAACACCCATCAGAGCCTTCCCCGGCACAAATGCTCCAGCAAATCCTTCCCTTTCCGGGTAAATACCCGGATTCTGATAGCAATGCTGATGCTGCAGCTCCGCAGGGGCTGCCACTCAGCCCGGCCAGGTTAAGCCTCCTGTTAACTCATGTAACCCTGAAACATGATTTACCTTAAAAGAGAAGGAATAGGAGGCTCCTTTTAAAACAACCACTGCTTAAACAGCTACTGCTTACACCAAGAATCAGCTGAGCTGGCACAAAGCTCAACTCCCACAACAGGATAATTTTTTCCCCATTCCAACCATCCTCACCAAAAGGAACAAGTAAAATACACAGGAATTGGAACCTCTGAAGTTGCCTGTCACAATATATTTAAGTTCCCTTATCCACAGGAGGGGCATTCAGCAAACAGCTGAAGCCGCTCATGAATTTATCACTTCCAGATGCTTCTCAAAACAAAACCAAACAACTAAAATCTGCAGTTTCCCACCACAGAGCTAGCAGCAAAGGCCAGAGCAACATCAGGAGAGAGCAGCAAGATGTGCATGCGCCAAATGTTGGGTTTTGGTGTTCACAGAAGCTTCCAGAGATGTTACTTCTCTGGGGAGGCCGCAGGACCTTCAAGAAATCAAAGGAATTTAAGGAAAAAGTTGCTTATTCTGCTTAAAGCAGCTTTTTGAGCCATCTGCAGCCTGCAGGTAACGCTATCGACTCTACTGCAGAAGAGCTGAACTCAAAGGAATCCAGTCTTTGAGGAAAGGCCTTCCCAAACCAAGAGCTGAAATTCCATGCAGTGTTTATCCTAAATCCTTTCCAACAGCTTGGGAGCATTTTGGAGTCAAGTGATGTTGCCCTTCCCACCAGGCATCTGCTCAGGGGAAGCCTCTCTAGAAACTCTACGTTTCACAAAGGTTTTCTCTTCCTTGAGCTTCATGCATTTAAAACAAAAGGGAGGGGAAAGAGGAGAAAAAAAGGGCTGAAAATACCTCAGAAAGTCCATGATTTCCACTCTAGCTTTAATTAGAAGGAAATGTCAGTTAATCTTCCCTTAAGAAACCCACAAGTTTAGGTCACATAAACAGATAACTTGTCCAGAGGTTACTGGCTTTATATCCTCACTCTTAAGAGAACCCTTCTTATATAATAATTAATAATATATTTAAGACCATCAGTTTTCCCTGTCTTCTAAATATACACAGGGCCCRGATGACCACACCAAATATGTAAACACAATAATTGGATTTATGACAGAGCTGGCAAAATAAGAGCAGATTCCCAGCAAGGAGAATCCCTTAGGAAGGAAGGAAGCAGCAAGGACAAGGCTATCTGGATCATTTTCCTCCCTCTTCAGAGCAGCAAAAAGGGGTCCCAGAGGAAGGTTTCACCCTTCGCTTTTGGATTTGAGATATGGCCACATCAGCCGAGTTTTATTTTTATATCAATTTTTATTCAGAGCTTCGTAATGGAGCATCAAGCTCCTGCGCACGCAACTTTCTTCAAGCAGTGCCAGAGAGGAACCAATTTATGGGATCCCATTTAAATACTTATTTTCACTTATTTTCTGTCCCCTCTTGCTCTTGAGAGGTTAGGAAATTCAAAGGCGCTCCCAGTTTGAGAGTGATGTCAAGCAAGTCGTGGAATCAACACTAAGAAACCATCTTTTAGCAACAGGAACCCAAAGAAAATGAGACTCGGCAAGAAAACACAGTTGAAGGCAACGCTCATGGACAGGAATAACTGTCTGCTTAAAACACAGATTGCAGAACGACTGGATAGACAATCCTGGGGTTTCAACAGAGGAAGCAGATATGATAACCAAGCCTTAACTCTGCTTCTCTAAGCGGCTTTTTCTTTTATTTCAATCTATTGAGTTAACTTAATCTCTCAGAAAAATGCGTCTAAGATGTTAGTTGGCTGTGAAGTAGCTAAAATATCCTTTAAGCCAAGGAAAGTTCCTACGTTGCTGGGACAAAAAATGTTAACATTATCCCTGGAAAAATCAGTGTGGCGAGGAGGGAAGGGCAGGAATACTGAGAATGGGTTTTGTTGTTGTTTTTTTCTTTTTTATCGCGGGACACAGTTTTGGCAGGGGCGCTGAAGGAAGTGCTGCTGGACATACTTGAGGCTAAGTGACAGGAAGGGAGGAAAAAACAAACCCGAAACAATTCGGGGGCTGAGAAGGAGCTCGGCCAGCTGAGTCTGCAAAGACCAAAACGGGACTGAGAGAGCAGGAGGGAAAAAGCAGTTTCTTGCCTCTTTTTTTCCCTCCCATAAATGAAGGCTTAACAGCTAAAAGCTGAGTCCAGACAAATTTCACTCACCAAAGACAGCTTGGAAAATCTGTACCTAAATGATACGTGGTGGTTTCTGCACTGAAACAGCCCCCTCTGAGCTAAAGGGGCTGCCTTATGGCCATAGCTCATCTTCCTCATGATGGGCTGTGTGGCCCATGGCATGGTTTTATGGGCGATATTACCATTTATTTTGGTAAATAAGAACACACAAAAGAGCCAGATAACGCACCAAGGATAGAAAGTTCCACGTGCATGTGGGAAGAACTTACTCACTGTGAGGGTGCCCGAGCCCTGGTTGAGGCTGCCCAGGGAGGCTGCGGAGGCTCCTGCTCTGGAGACCTTCCCAACGCRCCGGGATGGAGCRGGTACCCYRTGCTCTGGGTGTCCCTGCTGGAGCARGGGCTGCACTGGATGATCCCTAGGGATCCCTKCCAACCTCAACCATCCTGGGATTCTGTGAAAGGGTTGGTGGCTGCATCACCACAAAACCAGAGCCAGGTGTCCACACATCAGCAGCTCTCCAAAGTGACAACTGCACCAGGCACAACGACCCTGCTTGGGATACACGAAGCGTGAGGTTTCCATCAGCAAAGCTGCTTCTCGCCACGAGGGCCTGAATTCGAAGCGCAGCACTAAGCGAACGTGCTGGATCCACAGGCTCTGTCTGCAGGCCCTGTGCAGCTGCAGCAAGCGCCCGCAACGGCGGGACGCAGTCAATGGGTTCATGTCACCCTCGCAGCAATTCCCATCTGCCTGCAGCTACTACAGAAGCTCCAAGGTCACTCCCTGGCTTTCGAAACAACAAACAGTGCAAAAACCTCCGAGTAACATCTGCAAAGATAAACTCTGAAATAACCACTCCAGGCACCTTGTCCCAAAGCCTAAARCTTCCCTTATTTTCTCCACGTTCTCAGAGGCAGATTCTGTTAATAAAGACCCAACTTGCTGAAAGCACAAAGCAAGGAGAACCTCTCTGATCACATGCAGAAAAACAAGTAAGGGCACATTCCCCAAATTTCCCTTTCCACTTGCAAGACCCCTTGGAGAAGATGTGGTTGAGGGATAAATGCCAGTGACTACAACTTTCTTTCTTAACTTTATCATCATCTCCAGTGGAAGTTTTTAGAGGTATTTCCTTCATGGGAATCGCCATAATTGYGCTGGACCAGCAGGGATTGAGGATGAGGAAGAGTCTTTGTCAACATGAGGTACAAGGTCTTTTGGGTGCTGGTCTCCAACCAAGTGTCACAGTCACCTGCTTTGCCGCTACTTGAGAGCCCRTACATGAAAGAATCCTGGAAATTCAGACATCCAAGGAAATGGAAGGCTTGAGATAAGAGAACAGGCTTGTCCAGAGCCAGAAAAAAAGGCACTGAGGCAACAAGATGGAAAAGGATAGCTCAGAACAACAATATACTGAACAAAAAACATTTSGGGAGGTTATTTCCAAAGAAGCCCCAAAAAGGAAGATGTTCACACTCGACTTGGTAATCTGTATGAACCAATATTCAAGATTACTTTCAGATGCGTCAGCCAGAACTTTCAACACAGAAACATTGTATGGAAGAGATTAAAGGAGAGKTTTTTTTKKYYTTTTTTTTAAATCCTCCTCTGTATTTCACTGTTGTGTTAATGGAGATTTTACCCAGTTCCCCCCAAAGCAGCACACAAACCTCATTCATTACGCTGCAGAGCCAGCTGCCTGCATTCATTTAACTAACTCTCRGTGAGATTTAAGTTTATTCACAACCAAAGCTGAGCAGTTCGGAGGACAGCATCACATCCCGACGCGCRGAGCAGAGACAAAGCAAGAGCTGATGTCTGACCCAGTCTAAGCCAGTCTGACTCAAGTTACCCTAACTCAATCACAAAACATTTAAAATCACAAAATATTTTACCCCGGAGGATTTTTTATTGATTTCACTTGTGTTCTGCTGTCAAGCCACTTTTATTTGACCCCTTCTATCCTGATGTGAGACGCCAGATGAGGTCCCACCAAAGGGCTACCTGATCCAATACCGTGTATCTGTCAGCATCCAGTAAATCTAAAAAGCCGGAAGAAAAGATGCAGAGAATGAAATGCCTTGAAAACACCCTGAAACGCAGGCAGAACTCTGCTCTCAGTAAGTAGCTTCATTTGCAACGCAGAAATACGAAGTTTGGTTAAAAAAAGCTAAAATTTTCACTATTTAACAAAATTTCTTCCCAATCTAATTAAAAACACAGGGTGTAAGCTATAAYTTGTCCATTTGCACAGACAGGCTTCTTCAAGAAGTTTCAGACTGTTAAAAGGTTAATTGTAAATATGCAGAGACGGAAAAAAAGAAAACCAGACCTTGAAAAATAGCCCACAGGTTTTTAATGAAGCGGATTCAGTAATCTGGGAAGTCCTATCATTTTCTACCGAGGGCGTATTTTCATTTCCCTCCTCACAAGTAATTCACTTTTCCAATTTTGCTGGGTTTGCTACTCAATGGAAACAAGCCAGCCAGAGTCTGGATCCCACAGATCCGCAGGGGCAAATAAAGCACCTACAGCGAATCCATCAGCTTCGGAGGGAGTGAAGAAGGAGCCTCGAGATGAACACCTCCTGATGAGTGACTCCGTTGGGTCTCCTCCCGGTGCTGTTGTCACATCCRACTGTAGCCACAAGTTGACACATGAAATTAGCAGCTTCATTACTACACTCAACAGGAACTGGAGGCCAGGAGGAACCTGCAGCTAACTTGCTCGTGAAAACCATCTAAGCATTTATGTATTTCTATATCCGTCAGGACACTTTGGACAAGAAAACAGGATTTCACAAGGGATTCTGCAGGTCACACCCAATGAAGATCTGCAAAGAGGTCTGAGCAAATGGAGCAAACGAAAGGCAATAGCAGAGGAAAGCAACTGCTGCTCTGCTAACAACAGACCCCAGCACAGCGAGGCWGGTGACAAAGCCACCATCAGTTAGGAAGCTGGAAGTTTGGGGGCAATTTATGTTGTTTTTGTGGCATCCTCCACAGGCAAGCGATTCTAGAAAGGCCGACACGATTGATACCGTCCTCAAAGCGCCGCGTGTTTCTGGGCCGCTGAACCACTGCCAGTCCTGAACTTCTTTTCAGGTCACCACCCACCCAAACATAACAAAGCTGCTCTTTTCCTTTTAAAAAATATATAATTAAAACTAATTGATCCAGCCCTTCCTCTCTTCTTTTTCCTCTTCAAATTAAAACAGAGTGACAGATCAGGACAGTAAAAGAGGTAAAATATTAAAACTCGCTAGCTTAAAATTTTTCAGGATTTTTCCCTGTCTTTGAGGGGATCCATCATCTTTCACGGCTCAACTCCCCTCTACGCTTTACATTCTTTTAAAAAAGTATTATCAAATATTAATCAGCCTAGAGGTACATGGGATTTGTGGAATCCCAAGGTAACCCTCAACCACCTAAAGTGTATCCATCTTTTTTATTTTTTTTCCCCAATCTCAGATCATAACATTAGATATGACCTGGACGCGGGGTTAGCAGAGCTGTTATGAAGTCCTGAATACAATGTGAACATCTGGCTCGCATGTTGCTCGTCTTGTATTTCTTTTTCAACAAGGTGCTGGGGGCGGTTGATCCTTCTMATAAATCACCTTTTCACGTTTATGCACAAGTCCAGTAACACTATTACCCCACATTAAACAGAATAAAATCAAAGGTCTCAGGCCATAAACAGGAACATCACAGCAGCCTTTCAGCAACATAAGCAGTCCCAATATTAAGGTAAAAGCTGCATTTCCAAAAAAAAAAAAAAAATACCTAAAGAGACCATAAGCTAGGTATACAAGCCTAAAAGGATGATGGAAAGTGTGCATGAATATTTATGACTGTCTGGTGCAAAACAGCAGGAAGGGAAGCGAGAGAGGCGAGTGAAAAGGCCTGATGTACCGAGGAATGACATTCGCTCCAGACAGATTCCGCCTGGGAATGGCTGGTCTCACCTGCGGCTCCTTCTCGTGTGCTGCAAATAACAGGGAGACAAAGAAAGGGAGSAAAGGCAGTTTTCACACAAGCACTACTGGAAGGGGCAGGAGGCACCTTAAAGATCCAGCTCTTCTCCCCGGATGCAGCCTTTCCAACATGAGCTTTTCCATGGTTTCCAATAGGAACAGATGCACGTTTCAAAATTATAGAAGGAATTTCATACCATGCCACCGAAAAACAAATAAGAAACACATTTGTATCACAATCTAGATGTCAGAGCAGAGCAAAAGCTCCAGTCTCTGACTCAAGGCAAGGAAATCTAAGGAATCCACCAGATCAGAATCCATCAGGATCCTGGCTCAAGAGCAAAAACACAAGCTTGGATACACTTGGTATTTTAGGGAGAACCTTGCTATGTATTTACCCACTGGAGAGTATCCACACTCCCCAGGCAAACCCCTACAGTTAGATCATTCATTCCAACCCACACATTCATATTTTAGTCCCTTCAACCTGGCCGCAGCAACTCTCTTCCTGAAGGAACCTGCAAGAATTACATGAATATATTCAGAGAAATTTAAGAGGTTCTTCATCTGCATCAATAGATTTAGTTGGTATCAGATTTCTGCTTCCTGCATTTTTTCACCCTTGTAATATTACCAAAGGAGAAAGATATGAAACATCAGCTCTTTGAAACGCTGCTCCTACTATCTCGCACACATTGGGCAGCACCAGCCTTGCTTTTCAGTCCGAACTCTCTAACAGGACCCGTTCCTAACACTGAGCAAAGCCCAGAGGCGAATTACGGGACAAAATGCTGGGTTSTGCCACTCCAAAAGACACAACTGGACACTCAGATAAGAGCCCTTGAGGTTCCCTGTTCCCTACCTCTTGCTAGAGGATTCCTGGCTCCATTTGCCATCCCAGTTGGCTCAGGGTTGTATTTATAGAGGGCAGCAGCTCTGAGCTGCTCACGCTGCCCTCTGTAAGGACAGGTGCATGTTGGAGTATTTTGTTTGCTGAACTAGGTTCTGCTGAACAAAATCATCTCTTAACATCTCTGGAAGCCTCTGAGCAAAGGGGAATATCTTGGCTTGCCTGGAAGCAACTCTGCACCATCAGGAGGCACCAAAGACATGTCCTAGATGACTGAGGAGGTGACAGATGCTGCACTTCAACCGGCTGTTGAGCCTCTCTCTTGACTTCAGGCTGTAACTGTGACGTATGGATCCCCCAAAATGGCTTTTTTGGACATCTCAGCTTGGGTCCTGAGGCACAACAACCGCCACAGCATCCTCAACGTGTCCTCCCCTTGGACTAAGCTTCATCCGTGTACACCCGAGTGATACAAAATGGATGAGAAACTGCCTGCAACGAGCGGAGTGGCAGCTCCTCTCGAGGACTCTGCCTTTTATATAACCAGGCCACCAAGGCGCAAATGCCACACGATGCAGCAACGGATTTTTACAGCTGACAGCTCGATACTGAAGGATGACTGGATAAAAATCTGCTGTGCCACCGATCTAAGTGCTCCGTGCCATATGGAGAGATTTTCTGCTGTCTCTAGGCACTTTATAACAAGCAAGAGAAGCAAAGAGTTGTCACTTGCACTTAAAGTTTGGCAGGAGCCAAAGTGAGAGGAGGAGACAGAAGAAAGGTATTTTATGATTTTTTTTAATCACCATTTGCCTGTTCACTTGCTTGAGATACGATTAAGAACCCCTTTGATTTGTCAGTGCCACATTTGCTCAAGTCAGTTTTATATGGAGTTTGACACCCAAAAGAAAAGCTGAACTTGGGTTATCTAAACGCTACTGAGGAAACCAAAAATCCATCATTGAGTCTCCTCTGGTTCAATGACCAGCAATTCAATGTTGATCGCTTGGAGATCGGCTTCTCAGCACCATGGAGGAGTCTGGTGGAAGCAGCATCGCTCATCTGTCTACAAAACTGCTTTTACCAGCACGTTTTCCCAAAATCTCCTTCATATAGCACATGCTGTGTGTGTGTGTGTGTGTGTGTGTGTGTGTGTGTGTGTGTGTGTGTGTGTGTGTGTGTTGGCTTAATTTAAGGAAGTGATGAAGTTAAGGCACACATTGAAGCTGAGCATTAAAGGCAGAGCCTGTCAGGCACATCCTCCCTTTTCCATTTTGCTCTCCACAGGGTTGAGAAAGATCAATACAACTTTGTGCAGACTAATCACAATTTTAATGATCTAAATTCAGTTCTTCTTTCCACTAAGCAACCCCTAATAAGGGTTGGCACAGCTAATAAAACAGTAAGGCTCTGATTATTAATGCATGGGCAAGAGTTCCCTTGGGATCAACACCATGCCTTGTGACAGTGACAAAAATACAGGCTGATAAATAGCTTCATTACCCCTTGTTTTGCATTGGTAATTAGCTTTACTTTTCCTCCCAAATTAAGAGAGGAGAGAAACGTGTTTCATTTGTTCAATCGTGTCTATGAACAAATGAAACATCCAACATGGGCCAATGTTCCCATCCCATTCTATAGAAAAAAATGGAGATCTTTAGAGTTCCAAGCATCTGTTCATCCATCTTACTTTTGATGGATCAGTAGAATAATTCTAAGAATCATAAGAAAAAAATATATTAAAATATCAGTTTATGGTTTGCTATAAAGGAAATCCAGCTCAGCCACGCAATTAGCATCACTGCTAATTTCCCTGGCCAGAGGATTTCTATAAATGACAATGCGTCAAGACCAGAAAGAAAGTTTGATACAATTTGTGCTTTCTTCATCCAGTGTGATATTAGGCATCTGGGAGGCTGGGCAAGGAATTTTATGCAACATATTTCCAGTTTTCTGTTACAGAGAACATCCTAAACCCGCAGATGAAGAAAAAGGAATGATGACCTAAGAGGGACAAGACAAGATATAGAGGAGATAAAAGATCCCTCCAAGCAGTTTCCATCCTTAAGGAGTGCACAAGATGTGCCCACAGGTGTCAGTCTCAGAAATAGTACAAAAATCCAGAACCCTAGAACCACAACGAGGATTCAATCCTTATGTCCTTGCATCACGTTAGATGATTCTGACACAATCTTTGACCATAAGTCTTGGTAAAGATTTTGCTTGGTAAGCAAAATCCACGATAGAACGAGTGTGAGTGACTGCAATCTTTCCATCTGAAGCACATATCACCTTTCCTCTCCATAAGAACCTGCACTGAGTTTTGTTACAGAAGTTTTCTGCAGTTTAGGCCTTGAAGAACAGATTCTGGAAACTGCTTTCCAATTGCTTTATTGTTCCCTGCTTCTCTGTATTAGGAACAGGGCTACCACATAGCAACCAAATTTGTTGTTAACAAAGCGTATGTACGTATAAATATGTTCCAAGATCATGCCAGGATGGATATTACATTCTCAGCAGACCTCAGTTAATTCCTTAACTGCTTTATTTTAATTGCTTTAACAATCCCCTCGCATCTTATACACAATTTGAGTCTTTCTTTTTCCATTATTGCCATAGCTTAATGCTCACTTTATATATAATAGCAGTTAAAGGCTGAAGAGATTAATTCACTTTTTGAGTCACGTATTACATGTAGGCAGCATCATTCAGATATCCCCCCCAAAAAAGCAAAAATGAAAGGAAAAAAATTCACAGAGAGACTTTTATTAGCTAATCACTCGAAAGATTCATTTTTTACATCTAGATTTTATTTTTAAATATTTAACTGGCTGCTTCTAAAGTACCTGAAGGTGTAAAATGCTACATAGCAGAGATCAGGGTGATTGAGCCACTGCAACACTTGCAATTTGGTGCCTAATACGCTCTCAAAGGAGCAGTTCTAGTACGCGCAACTGCTGCTCTGCATCGAGCTCTTCTTGCAAAAAAGACTGAATTTAAAGCTCCTCTTGCTTATCGCATAGTCCACAAGCTTCAAACCCACAAGTTCAACATTTGCTTCCAGAATTAACTATATTCATGACTTGTTTCCACAGGTACCTGCATATAAATCCTCAAAACAGAACTAAGTTTCCCATAAAGGGCTTGAAAATGGGATAATCTCCAAAGAATAGGCTAATGCAAGAAATGTTGCTCTGAATTCTTTGGAGTTTATGCCATTTTGGTGACATTTCCCTGCAAAATTACCTCATTCATTTTCTCTGCAGTAAGGCTGCGCAAAGAATAACATCCCTTTATCTGCCACCATCTGTAACAAATTTTAAATGTAAGCAATATAATAAGGTAACCAGGGAGATTCTTCTTTCCTATACAAAAGTGCTTAAACATTTTCAGAAACATTGATTTTTTTCCTTTTATCGTTCATTCTCCTCAAGACCAAGTATTAATATTGACAATTGTAAGTTAGAAACACATCGGTGAAAATATGTGCTGTAATTTCTAGTGATATTTTACCCCAAACTGAAAAAACAACTGCCAGCTAGGGTTTCTGCTAGGAAACTACTCGGTTTCTTCATTAATAATCTTAAATTATCTTCCCTTTCTTATTTGTGAAGGAGAATTTATTTGTGTAACCTTGACGGTGTTGAAATTCCAGTGGTCACAAGGGCGATACAGGTCTTTTAATAGCAGTAATTGACATTTTTATAGCTATTCCGCACTCRGACAAAATGCAAGGGATGCATCCAAATGATTCAGCTTCCACTCCAGCTACAGAAATCTCAGGGCACTAAAGAAATCTGGGGTTGCCCAAGTTTCAGAAGACGCGGAACCATCATTGAAAAGACCAATCTGCATCAGTGAAGGATGTTCAGAGTCAAAGTGAGATTGGGCATTTGGGATACATCCTCAGTTTGTGTCACAAATCCAACCTAAATTAAGCAATCTTCCTCTCAGGACAGGTTTGGGCTTTCAATAGAACAAGAAGTGGCAGGAGACTGCAGGAAAGGTGACAAAAGACGCCTCAAAACTGCCCTGTTTCACTGTGGAGACATCTGAGCAACCTAACAGTTTAGTGTAACTTTTTTTGCTTCCAAAATATGTACAGTAGAAAAGTCTGAAGAGTTGGGACTATTTTGAAAAAGCGTTAACTGAACTTGTCACTACTTAAATGCCTTCACATTTCACTTTTTTTTTTTTTTGCAGTTTTGAATGTATTAATATCCCAGACAAGAAGCTATAAACTAATTTGCCCAAATTCACAGAAGTTCTGTGGCAAAGCAGGACTCGAGCTGAGATCTTCCATATGTAAGATGGATAACTTGAGAAGCAGATTTTTCTTCCTTCTCTGGAACTATTGGAAAGTGAGAAAAAAACCCTTTTTCCTTTCCTGTATTCTCATGCATACAGGTTATATCTATATAAAAAAAAAAGGACAAGGTAAATTGGGTCTACCGCCTTCCTTCCTCATATTTAGCTGAATTACCTACATATTTCTAGGTAATGGTTTATACCTCCTTAAAAGCTTTGAACCTAGGATACTACCACCTTGAATGGGCAAACTCATCCCTGCAAGAATTTTTCCTGAAGAATTACAATGGGAGGTTTGGGTTACTAGTAGGGACCTAATCTGTCAGTTCASACTCAGATGAATTTCACCCTTACTTATCACATTATGTCTTTTTTGTAGCTCTTGAGAGGATGAGCATTAGTTGTTTTGAACAGGTAGAGTGGAAAGGATCAGAATCCCTCAAATCTAGGTTTGCTTTACTAGACAACAGACTCTACTGCTATAAATTTAAACTTCATCCTTACTTCTTACTAGCTGTCCAAAACACCTCTAAAAGGGCTAGCTTAATCAAAATGCTCCATATTGTTGCAGAAACTCCTACTTACTTAAAATTAGCATCCATGGGCCTTGTTTTCTCTGCTCCACTCCTAATCATCTAAGGGCTGATTACAGCATCTAAGAATATTTGTTATTTGCAGCTGTTTCATAGTAGAGGGCTACTTTATATTCTCCACTTTCAAGACCTATAGAATATTCTCATTTGCCTCCACAAAGAAATCTATTTTTTCTCCCCATTCAAAATATGTGCATTACAGAAACTTCAGATCGAGACTCTGAAAGCAATTTGGAGAAGTAGCTCAAGGAAGTCAACAAAAGAAAAACACTACACAAACCTGCAGGGTATCGTGTTTTGTCTCTTAACGGTTATTAATTATTAGGAAGTGTCACTGAAGGAGCTCTATTAAAATTTCTTTTGGAACAGCTGGAAGAACCCAGTGCATTACAGGTTCAAGTTTTACTTTGCAACATTCCTTTTACCTTCAAATTTTAGAGGTAGATGGCAAACAAAAGCACTGCCTCCTTAAGCAACTAGCTTTTTGTTTCAGGATCCAGAAGCATCTTTGAAAGGTTTTGCAGATTTTCCTTCACAGAACTCAACCCAAAATGCTTTTCTGGTTATTAATGCTCAGCACCACAAGGTCATGGGTTTTGTGAACAGGGAACCTCCCAATCTACAAGATTTCAACCTTTCTTAGAGCCACAAGTTCCTGATACCTCATTTCCACAGATGCTAGGTACGGCTGAAGCAATCCCTGCTAGAGCTACCACCACTGCACATCAAAGGATTTATGGAGGCAAAAAAAAATCCTTTAGCCCAATCCCACTGTTTGGGATACACCAAGAGAGAAGATACAGCATGGAAGATAAAGCCACAGGAAWAATCCCACCTTTGCAGGGCTATGCACCAGCAACACCATCCATAGTTAATGGAATTAATGACAAGAAGAAAAATCCCAATGCAGGAGAGCTGTGCAGGTGAGGAGCCAAGAACACCCTCTATCCGAGTGCACGTTTCCACAGTGAAACACCTATGGTGTTTACTCTTTTCTATACTAAACGTTGTTCTGATGCAAACTAACCCAGCAGAGCCTGGCATTGAGCTAAGGGTACTCATGCGGCGTTTCCACATGCTGCACAGAGCCCTTGAAACAAGCTATCAGCCTCTTCCCAAATACATTTTGCCCATAGACTTACTGCTTGTTGTGCTTTTAAATTGTCTATCTCATTTTTTGGAGAGATAAGGCAGTTTAAAACCAAATAAATCTAAAGTTTCCAGAGACACAAGTGCTAAGGATAACTGCTCACTTTCAAGCCAACTAAAGAAGAGAAAAGAAGTTTTCCTTAACATTTCCCCAGCACTATTATTAGGTAAAAATGGAGCTAGTAAAATAAGGAGAAYAWTTCATTCTGTTCCTTCTTCTCACTRCTACCTCTCCCAAAATTCTGCCCTCTCACACAGCAGTAGTTTTTAACCTTGCTGCAGGAGGAAAAAAACAAAAGATAAGAGCCCCAGAGAGCTTCCTCCTCAGCGATTCCATCATCTTCACATAACCTACCACCTTCTGKGCCATACTGCAAAGACTAGGATTCGACAAGAGCAAGAGGACAGATTCCAGAGAGGCTCTTTTCTCTCAAACTATCTTCAGATGACATGCTTCTGAATTTCTTCTGAAAGAACCTTGAATAAGATGTTGAGAGAGTCCTATTTTGAGGTCCATGCAGCATGGGGGTTGAGGAGGTGCCTATCAGAAGGACCACCTGTGAGCTTGTGTTAAGTGCACCCCTGCACAAAAACACAGCAGAGATTTGTGAGCATTTGCAGATGCGAGTTAAGTTTATCTGTGGAGAACACCAAGGGACCACTCCAAAAATAACCAGTGGTGCACGCAATCCTCTCACAACAATTCTCATAGCTTAACTGGCATGATGCAATTCCCCAGCAACACAGGGGGAAAGTATCAGGAATTAAATTAAAATGCCTATCCCACAGCATATTGCATGAGYGGCAGAGAACCCTGCTTTTCAGTGCCTTTTTGGGGAGGAGGGAAGCAAACCAAAAAAAAAAATCTAACACTCGAGAATAACACAGTATTGCCAAGAAGTCACTCCAGGTGCTTCAGGCTCTCGCACAAGTCCAGGCAACATGTGGCAACCAATATGTTGGGTCAGGAATTCAAGAGCAGGGTTATCCTGACACCAAACTCCTCAACTGCAAGAGCTTTTCCTCTTGGGGAGTGAGTCAGAAGAGAGGCAACACAGACACTTCAGCTCTTCTGCCTGCTCTACCTGCTCTGCMGATGAAGAACTCCAAGCTATAAGGACGTTAATCCATCAAAATAAGCAACATTAGCCTGGCATAAGAGTTTTTAAGTTTTTCAACGTGTAGAACTYCTAAAAATTTCCTGAGATGCAGATTGCTCTGCAGGGAATTGAAACCTGCTGACAGTAAACTTGTTTTTCCCAGCTGCATTTCACGAATGTTTTAGAAATAGGCCAGGCAGCCTGAGGGGTCTGTAGACTCAAGGTTTAAAATGTCTTTCAAAGATAGGAATTTGGTTTCAAATAGTGGAAGAAGGGGGGGGGGGGGGGGGGGGGGTCTTTTTTTTTTTTTTCTTTGTTTTTTTTTTTTTTCTTTTTTTTGGCTTTTGTTTTTAAATTTCATTCTAGGGGGGAAAAAGCTACTATTGAATAACTTCAGGGCTGAAAAGCAAATAAAAGGAAGAGGGCTTATATGCGAAGTTAGGTTAGGAAAATGAGACATTTTAGAATAAAACACACAGTTGTGATATGCTACAGAAATAAATTTTCTCCTCAAACATTATTAAAGGCACAATAATAAATTCCTTCATACAAGGACTATAAGGATATATACTAGTTAAGTTCCTAACCATCTCTAACAATATATAGGCCTGCACAGCAGATAAATTGGGGGACTTCAGGCTGTCACACAAAGCCAGCTTAGAAGTTCACCAAGAGCTTTCTGAAAACCTTGAAAAAGTCACACCAAGCAGAAGCTCCCACTTTTTACCCCATCAAGACCTGCAGAAGAGCTGCAGCCACAGACAGTAAATACTAGAATTGTCATTGTTTGCCACTGGTGTTTCACATCAGTGAAGAAGCTCTATGCTGGTTTCAAATGCCTTGCAAATGTGTCATTCYGGACACTTCTTCCCCTCCCTTGCCAAAAAACCCATTTTTACCCCCAGGGATGAGGAATCCAGGATCACTAAGCACTGGCTCTGGCTCCCACACCTTGATAGGGAACTGTTCTAACTTGTGGCAGGCGGCAAACAAGGTAGAGCTTGGCATGTAACCCAAAATCAAGCAGACAAAGCCGCTTCTCAAGTCTCTGATTCATTTTCAGCTGTGCAAGTCATATACCGAATACAACAACAGTTTAATATATCATCCAGGCAGTTCTCCAGAGAAATATTTCTCTGGAGTGAAAGACTTACTGTGGCRAATGTATCCAGTGATTAGCCTCAGGTTCCTTTTGAATTTACTCTATAATCTGCAGTTTGATGGTTTGGAGAAACGCTAACCATACACTAGAGAAGAAAATCCCTCTGGTAATTTTAAAGTAAAATTGCAGAATTTCTAAGACCAAGTAAATTACCTGCTGCAGAGCAACTACAGTCTACAGACGTAAATGAAACCAGCTGCATCCTAGCATCCCTCTGCATTCACAGACAGAGAAGGGAAAATACTTTTTATGGAGCAAACCAACAATTACAAGACTGAGAGGCTTTCACAGAGACTTTTCAGGCCTGCTATTACACCATAATATCCCAAGAAGGATGCAAACTTCACAGGATGCCAGCCTGTGATCTGCATTCGTTTGCACTGTTTCAGGGTAAAAAAAAATCTCCCTGTCTCCATATCACACTGACGTTTAGCAGCAACTAAAAATATAACAGTGGGAAATAACTATGGTCACAAAGTAAAACATATGATATTGGATAAAAGCCACTAGGATGAGTGCCTTGCAAAAGAGGCAAAAAATATATCAGAGCTAAAATAAAAAATGACATTAAAATGGGAGAACTGAAAGAATAGGAGCATAATTAAGCAGGAAATACATGAAGGGCTGATAATAAGATGCAGCTTGGAAAGTTGAGAAGGCATCAAAGGAACCTGGACCAACGGGTGGGTCAGCAATGGAGAGGCTGGAAGGGACCTGCCCTGTGAAAAGCTCATGGAAAGGCATTCCTGAGGTTGGGAAGAAAGGCAAAATGAAGGCCTGGCATTCACGGGGCACCTTGGGTTAAACTCTGATTTTATTTCAACCATTTTAACGAGGCCTTCACCCTGCATCTACCTGCTGTGCTGAAAGGTTCTTGCAACTGTCCACGGAAGCAGCAGCAGTTCATCTTTATAATAAAGCCCTTGCAGAGGCTCTCAGGTGGTTGGAGACGACCAAGCAATTCGCAGCCATTTTGAGAAGCCAAGGACACAATATTCAAAAATTGCTCTAGCAGCAAATGCATGAACACAAAAACAGAAGAAAAAAAAACACCAAAAACAACAACAAACAAAAAAAGTAATATAGAAAGGGCAAATAAATTAAGAAAAAAAAAAGGACCTATCTAGAGCACTCTGGTAAAGTCAGGAAAGGGTCAGAATTTCCTCTGAAAAAAAAGATAYTGCAGCACAGTATTTCACAGCCAATTAATTTTGCTACACATGAAAGTTAAGCCCCATTCATCTACTCAATAAGGACTGCACCCATCAGGCAATATTCCCTGCAGTTTCGGTTGCTTTTCTGAAAGCATTCTCCATTTCCCTGCATTTCCAACAGAATGCCCTCCACCCCGGCACTGAGCTCTCGCTACTCTCACCAAGATTTATTGTTCTCCCAGTGCACACGACTGCTTTTGCTCCTAGCACTTACAATAAATTTTGTTCTCTCCATTTCCTCTACCACCTCAGATGTCCACGGGATGATTCAATCACCCATCTAGTTCAGATTCCTCTGCTAAATGTTCCTTCTGTCAGGTCATAAAGAAAAAAACCCTCCATCACTGACAAGCAGGGTTTCTCATGGCCATTTCTGCGCTGGCAGAAAAGGACAGAGTCAGTAATGAGTGAATACTTTCTGCTTCTGGAGGAGGCAACAGCTTCATTAAAACAAATGAAGTGCCTGGCCCTCCAAGCTGCAGAGAAACAGTGCTCAGATTAATGCAGCGCTGCATGTGTTCCTCACATCAAGAATATTGTGAAAATGGATTAGTTCTAACTCAAACCTGGACTGAGAGTACAGGAAACACAACAGGAAGCATTCCAAGGAATGGGATAAACTGGCCTCTGCATTAATTACAGAAACCCTGTAGTGGGTTTTCTTGCTGTAACAATTGCTGATTGCGCTCCTACAAGGGAATTGTTAAATAATGGTACTCAGCAAAGGTATAAAAAAAATGAATATCATTTATATGGTTAAAAACGTTAACAAAAAAACACACTAAGTGGGCAGATAAAGCTTAAAGAYACAAGATAAACTGAGTAAAACTTAACATTTTCCCATTAGCAGGTTTCTTGAATCTTCCAACAGCACTGGTGATTTGGCCATGTCTGAAGACAAAATGCTTAACTGCTCATGATCATGCTCCAATCTCTCCTCCAGGCTCTTTCAGTTCTGGGGAAATATATTTTAGATTTAAATCAAAGATGTGTGTTGATGCCTCCTACACAAGTCTGGATCAGAGAACACTACGAGCCTGCAAATCTCAGAATAGCTACGTGRCATCTCCAGGGGATACCGGCACATAGTCAAGCAATGGAAACTTCACAAASGACGCCCCAACTTTGGGCATTAAAATGGATGTGACTACCACAAGCAGAAAATTCCGGGTGAATCCATGTGCAGCAGTAACACAGCAGGAACCTGAAGTCTAAAAGAAGCCWGGGTCAGCAGGCAAGATTAAGCAATTTTGGAGATACCTTGTGGACTCCAATGGCCTTTGCATTAAGTTCAGTATTTTCCAAGCACAATATACATGCGCACACCCATACACACATTTACTGAACCATTAGTAAGGTCACACAGCTGAAAAACATTCATTATCTCCTAAAGTACTTGCTTTCCCAGATTAATAATTTTTCTTTGTGATACACTAAGCTGCAATTGATAAGAGCTGAATCTACCTGAAATACGCACAAAAAACTCATCTAACATATTTAATCCATGAAGTCCTACATTCAAAATAAAATAGCTGATATAAAGTAACTGACTTGATTGTTTGCTGTCACTGGACAAATATATCGGAGCTCCAGGACCTTGAGTTATGCTGAGGGGGAGAAGAAAGAATCCATTTAGTATCTCATCCTTGCTTAAGCTCTGTAAATAAATGAAGAATAGAATTGAAAATTTCCAGTTTCACTACTGGCCCATATTTTATTTTATATATTTGTATTTTTATATCCTGTTTCATACCAGAGCTCCCAGAAGTGTTCTTCTGTCAAGTTTTTTCTTGCAGGGTACTGAAGTCACAGGTGAGTTTTTAGGTTGTCTTGACAAAAACTTTACAGTGACTGTGACTATGTCACAGATAGGGACACTTGTGTGACACTGTGTCAAGATAGGGAACCTTGGGTTTCAAGCCACTGGAAGTTTCTGGTTGCTTTCTTGGTTTGGTTGTGGTTTGCCATTTCTGTTTGCTTTATTTGATTTTAATCAGGAGCATAGTAGCTTATGTCTCTGAAGACAAGTAAGGAGGTGGCTACTTGCCTTCATTACTAAATGATCATTACTTGCCTTMATTACTAAATGATCATAGAAGAAACATTTCATTATCAGAGGTCTAAAAGAATGGCCCACAGCTGTAACCCCTGTGACAATTTCCAATAGCTGGATCTTCTGCTCAGGTTGACCTCAGAGGGTTTTTTTCACCTTTAGTGCTCTATTAGCCCCAATGTGTCAGACAGCTGTTTCACAAACCCTGCACTGTGGGCTAAGAAAGAGCCCAGTATCACCAAACACTCAATGGGGCTAAAGATATAAAATTCATCATTATGCCAAGAACTAAAATCATTTCCTCCCTTATAAGATCACAAATAACTTCACAGAAATGGACTGAAAAACCTACAGAAGTGCAGAGAGATACCCTCTGTAAAAAAGAGAGCCATCTCCTTCAAGATCTTACCTATTCMTAATAGATAAATATCAGAAGGCACTAGGAGAGTAGGAATAAAAGTATTTAAGCCCTTTTCCCTCTTCTTCAAGAGCACTGTTGGAAGAGCTGCTTCCAAAATACGGAAGACAATGAACAGGACCAACATTCCAGAAGCACCCAAGCAAATGAGGCAAGTAATTCATGTAGAAAATGCACAAAGCAAAAATAATAATCCAAATCTGTGGAGCTCCAACCACTTGAGAAAATCAAAGCACTAGGAAACTAACAGCAGGAAAGACGGCAAGATTTTTTTCACTGGTGGGATAAGTTCACGCCCCGCTGCTGCTCGCAAACCAGAGGACACTTCTTTTTAAAGACACAAGTTACATGGGGAGATGGCCTCCACAAAGCACGGAGGAACATTTTTTTACATCATCTTCTACAATGCAGAAGTGACTGCAGCAAGATACAACAGGGGCTTGATTTTGCTTTCTGTATATAGTTATATTAATGCCCTTCAGACTTCAATATAAATCTGCATCATGAACTCACATGATGAAATAATCTCTCTCTTGCTGTGTCCCTGCATTCAGTTCTGCCCAAGCATAAACTGACATGTACAGAGCAAAAGATGCCCACATGCAAGACAAAACACTCAAGATGTAATTAAATACTGGGGTTTATATACCATGTTTACCACAAATAACCCAAAGAGAGGTGATGTATACACTAACTGATGTGACCCAGAAACAGAATTTATTATCTAACGCCTCAGGACTCATGAAAGTCACCTGACAAAACAACATCAAAGGCAGAACAAGGCTTTTTTTTTTTATTTATTTAAATAGAAATATCTAATTCTCTCAGTACAGAGCCTTACCTTTTCAGTAAAGATTAACATGTTTAAAATTAGTAAACTGTGTATAATCTATCACTGGGAGACATCATTCAATTAACRCAAGCACTGTTTAGGTTCCCTTTCTGCTGGTCACCCAGTGCTATATCCTTCTGCTGCAAATGAGAGAAGAAAAGAATGAGCTAGAAAAAAAAGAAGAAAGAGAAGCCTCTTCAGCTGGATGTGGATTATATTGCAGCGTGGGGATGAATTCACAGCACATGCAGGCTCTGCTCATCCACCTTGGGTGGGGAGGGTCRTGGGGGACAAAACCCATATCGCTCTGGAGCAGCGATGACTTGCAGTAAATCTCCAGGGAGGCTGCGAGTGACCTTACGTTGCTGAGCCGCACGCAGCCCGGCTGATGGGCCAGGGAGAACCGCAGCGGGGTGTCAGCTTGCTGCCCGAGGCACCGGCCGCAATAAAAGCGGACGATGCTAGAGACTCCGGAGACTGGAAGAATCTAGAGGTCAGGGAACAAGGGAAGGGATGGTGGTTTATGCTTTTTGCTTTAAAGAAACCCCAGTAGCTTAATGCACAAGAGAACCAGCAGCTGCTGACRAGCGTAGCTAGGAAGAATCACTGCAGTGGGCACGGACACGTCTAGGTATTCGGCATCCACTACCACAATATGGCTGAGAGGGAAAAAAAAAAACCACAGACCGCATCCACTGCACAATTTTGGTTTAAAGGAAGGTTACAAGAAGGAAATGCCTAGAAACATACATTTTTCAGAGCAAGATATCACCTTTGATCACACAATTGCATCTAAAGCGCATGCAGTAAATTAAGTCAAGGTAACCATCTCTTAACCTTAACATACATACTAGGGGAGAGGCTGCATACAATCAGCACAGAAGGTCTCGCCAACACTGTGCTCCTTTCCAAGGTCTCATTTGCCATTCTGAAGGCTTGAATGAAATCCCCACAAGCAGCAGGAGGATCTCTTTTAATTACAGCCTTCCAGCAGGGCAGACAACCTTTCGGCTAAACTGGAAGTATATGCAGCAATCCAGTGCAAGAGTTGTATAAAAGGGATGTTTGATTCACAAAAGCTACAAGAGCTTCCAATRTATTTGTATGTATTTATATATAAATACATATGTTTCCTTTCATCCTCAAAAGCAGGGATGACAGAGGGAGCTATGCGAAAGCAAACCACCCCAGACCCCCCCTGTGGAAGGTGAGGAGCTTCCATATTATTGCCATGATATGGAAGAACGTGATTTGAACGTGGATTGTTTCTGGAGCCGTATGTAATGGGAGCTATTAAGGAATAAGGGAAAAAAAAATACAGCAAATGGTATAGAGACAGCAGGATTTGAAGAGATGTGATGGGAATGCAGAGCAAGCCGAGGTGTGGGGCGCTGTGCTGCAGCACCCGCAGGCTGCACGGACACCCCAAGCTCTTCCTCGCCATGGGCAGAGCCGCGTTAGCACCAGGTCCAGTGTGGAGCAGCCCCTGAGGGATCGGCCAGATCGAGACAAAGGCGTCTGAAACACACAGCRCGGCTGCAGACACTACCTACCTCTTAACCAGCAGCCTGAGCTCATCAAGAACCACAGCACTCACAGGGCAATGTGTATTTAAGAGCATTTTGCAACGCTAGATCRAAATAAAATAAACAAAAAAACACCTCTCTCCTCCCCAGATTTGAAACTATCAATGGGAATCACTTAAGACCTTCCACTATGACCACAGATGATGAGGTTGGGGGCATGACAAGATTAGAGAAAGCAAACAGCAGATGCTATGTCCACCAGAAGAGATAAATTCGTGTGTAAACTAAGGGCTGCTGAGATTTAAGATCTGTGCTAGATGTCTCCCGCAGAAACACGCTAAAAGCATAAGGAAATTAAAGCTCCGAAACACAGGAAAACAGGCAGGGCACTTTGCAAATGCACAGGCAATGCTTTAGATTCATGCAGCCAAATAGCACCTTGGAGAAAAATGGCATCTTTTTCCCCCCCAACACACGACCCTTTTCCAAAAATCCTCATAAAATGGCTGGCCAAACAGCACCTCGGCGAGCGGATCAGGTGACTGAGCACCGAGAAATGCCCAAGTTGAACTCGCGCTCCCGCATTCCCGGCGCCATCCAAAACAAGGGGATMAAGGGAGAGGCTGAAGGAAAAGACCCACAGGCACAGGTAAAATCACATTAATCAGCAGTCTCGCCGCCAAGCTCCTCTGTATTTAAGTGAGGAAACTCCATGCAAGCCATGGAGGGGAGCGTTTCATCAGCTCCTGCCATGCAGGGAGCAAAGGTGGCTGAGGGAGCAAACACCCCACCCTGGCACAGGGAATACTCCACTCCTCCTCCTCATTATATGAAAATAAATCCTCAAAATTCRGCCAGGATCATGAAGCATCCCACAAATTAATGTCTTTTCCTTTTTTTCCCTTCACAGAAAATAAATAAATAAATAAATAAAATTCCCTAAATAAAAAAAAATAAAAAAAAGGGGGGGGGATGGATTTAATGCAGCAGACAGAGGCCTTCAGACATCCAGGTTTCTCCTTCCCCTCCCAGCCAAGACGGGGGAGGAAAAACAAATCTCATTTGCCACGTTTAAATATTTAGAGCGCCTCATCCACTGCACCCAGACTCAGTTTTCAAAAATAAACTGCGTCGATGCGTATATAATTATATTATGCACATATGCATAAATATATATCGATAAAATATTGAGGCGGGAGATATCAGGGGCTGATCACTCCTTTCCTAGCAAAACCAGGTGCGCTCGGGCTCAATGAATCAGCAGCTGCTCCCAGAGATGAGGCTGCCGGGGCTTAAAATAATAAGGAATAAATAAAATGCCGGGGGCCCGGCGGGGGGGGGTTGCCGGCCGGTTGCTGCGGGGACGCCGGGCCGGGCCGGGCCGGGCCGAGCCGGGCCGGGCCGGGCGGTGACTCACCGCTCTGCTCGCCCAGGAAGACCAGCTTGAATTTCCGCAGCGGGTTGCCGAAGTCCCCGCCCGCCGACATGATGGAGGAGCCGCCGCCGCCGCCCCGCGCTCGCTCCGCTCCCCGCGGCGGCTCTCGCTCGCTCTTCTCCCTCGCCGGCTCTCCGCGCACCCACCCGCCCCCTTCCCTCTCTCTCCTCCCTCCCGGGGCGCGGARGCGGCGGGCGAGGCCGGGCGGCGCAGCGGGCGAGGCCGAGGCGCGTTCGCGTAACGGGCGTCGCTCCGATCGCCTCAGAGGCCCCCGCGCGCGCGCGCCACTGACCCTCCCCCTCCTCCCCTGCGCTCCGCCGGCGGCTCCGCCCCCGCCACGCCCCCTCCTGCGGGACGTCCAATCGGAACGCGCGGGGCGGGGCTTGAGCCCCCCCCACACACACACCCCTCGTCGGCTGGAAGGGTGTTCACTCTGGAGTCTAATGGTGGCCGTGTGTCAGCTGAGGGGGAATTGAAATGCTTGAGCCCTTGGGCACCTGTAGGGGGGGAAGTGAGATGGGGAATCCAAAGGGGGAATCTCCTTGAAGGAGAGGAATTCCAAAGGAATACTGCAGCATGGGAAAAGCAAAGGCACTCCCATGCTCTCCATACGATGGCCTGTGGTCCTCATGTGCCTCTGAGCTGCAAAGGCATTCCCTTCACACCCCCTCCCCTAGCACTCGACCTCTTCTAGCACCCGTCCCCCTGCCCAAGCCCCTGGTCACCGCAGATGGCAACAGCACTGGGCACCCTGCTGCTGCYTGGGCCATCCCCATGCCCATCCATCCCTTCCTGAGGCCATGGTAGACTCTTCATCCCATCTCTCGACCCCCATGAGGATCCCACAAGCCCTTCTGGACCCCCAGACGAGTTTGCTAATTGCAGTCACCGCCTAAGCCTCTCCCTCCTCYCTGTCCTCCCCGAGCCGCAGCATCCGCAGTGCCTCCCGCTTCCACGCTCGCTTGGGGTAACAGGTTGCAAACCTCACACCTCTATTTTTTGCTTTGTTGGAGAAAAACGGCACCGGTTGCCCAGGCAGCCACAGGGAGCCTGGGCACCTGGATCAGCAATGCACAGAAACGGAGGAAGCTCTCAGCAACCTTCTGGATTGCAGGAATCAAATCCAGCCAAAACCAAAGCAGCCTCCGGGAAGAAGTCTGGATTTGGGTACGTTTGGGCTGATTGCATTTGCATCCCCCTATCACAGCCCCCCTTCCACTTGGGAACAGGCAGATTTTCCACCATTTCTCCATGTGGGAGGTTTCTGCCTGCTCTGAGGTCATCTCCACAGGACAAAGAGCTAAACCACCATGTCTGGAAAACTTCATGGAGCAAAGCTAATTCCTTACCGTATGCTGGATTTGTCAGTGGTCCACCTAGCTACAGAGCAAGGTCCRCATAGCTATAGGATAAGACTATGGGATAAGCTCCATGCAGCTATAGGGTAAGGATTTGCTTGAAATGGGGTCACCCTTAGCCATAAATATCCTTCATTCGGTGTCTTCATTTGAGACCTCTGCCCTCCACCTGTGTCTGCTGCATGGAAATTGTCATTGAACTTCTCTGCACCAGGGATTTATTCTCGGACATGAATCTCACCCCTACCAGAGCCTATGATTCAGGAGCAAAATAAGAAAGTATTTTGAAAACCAAATAGTCATCCTTTCTATTTTTGATCGTTTCATTCATATTGCTTCAACGTGATTAACAGCTTTTCCAAGTTTTTGCTTTTTTTTTTTTTTCCCCCCAGCCTTGAACTGCCAGTGAACTGAAAATGTGCCTTTAATACGGTGATTGAATTTCAAATACGTTTTAATAAGGGCATGAGCAAGAAATGTCATTTTGCTCCGCACCTGGCATTTGCAAGCGCTTCCCTGCAGCACTGTCTCCTGCTAAGACAGCGGAGAGGGAACCCAAACTGGCACGGAGCTGGCTTAAATAGTTCCAATATAGATTTTAATACATATATAAGTTGTATGTAAATGCCTTTTGCTTTGTTATCTTTGCAACCAGACAYGTTAGGAAGCAAGTGGAGACTTCCACACTGTCCTAGGGAAGCTTTACTGCTCTGGACAGCATGGTGGAGACCAAGAGATGGGGCAGGAGGGCCCATAACCTTTGGGATAGCTAAAAAAATACCATTCAAGCATCATCTTTGCTTCATTTGCTCTAAGCACCATGTTGGGACAGATAATGGGAAAAATCTTGCTGCAAAATGGGAGAGAAAGGATGGCTGAGGATGGAGGGAATGACCCCTCCAACAAGGCCTATATGGCTCCTATCAGCAGATGAGGGCATTTTGGGAGGAAAAAAGAGTGTTTTAGGTGTCTGTGGATGACAGCAAAGTGCCAACAGTGGTGCTGTATTTGTGTTAGGGGAAAAAAAAAGGCAAATTCTGGAGCCTTTTGGAGGGCAATGSTCTTGTCAAGGCAGGGGAGCCCTGTTTCCAGGCAGACGCGGCTCAGAGGAGACGCACAGCGTGCAGCACGGAGACAAAAACTGTATGTTAGAATGGCCCTTTTTGTTCTTAAAAATCCCTGCAAGATATCAGGATAGCGCTGCCATCCAGGCACAGGCTGTTCTTTCCCCGAGACGTTTCCGAGGACAAGGATGGCCATTGAAGGAGGAGGGGGAGGGAGAATTCCAGTAATATTTTCAGCCGTGCAGCTCTGTCCTCAGCCACATGTCCTGCACAGAAGATCAATCCCTAGTAGGGATGAAGGGAATGGGGGGGCTGTAGACCCCCTTCCTGAGCCCTGATGGTGCTTGAGGGGGCTCAACACAGGAATGAACCATTTTCCACATAGGAATCGCTTTCCACATGGGATTGGCACATATGATTCCCTTGTTTCCATGCACCACAGGAGCAGATGATCCCTTTCCAGCCACAGCAGCCCTTCCTTAAGCATTATGTCCTCCAGGGCTTCAAAGTCCACTGGGACAGAAGTCCAGCTCTCCTGGAAAGGGAGTGCTGGGCCTGGCCTGGCTGAAACTCTGCTCTTATCCTGGTGGCACCGGCATTATCTTTGCTGCGTGGCTCAAAGGGTGGTGCAACATCCCTTCCACATGAGCAGGTCTGTGCCCTGGAGCGGGAAAGCTTCCTGTGGGGACAGACAGGAGGGAGAGGAGCAGAAAAGAGGTGGGTTTGGGTTGCACAAAGGAGGCTTTAACACCTCCATGGCTGCTTTCCCTCAGAGCATCTCCTGACCACGTTAACATGGCCGCCCCGAGGCTGGCCAGGCCACACTCAACATGGCCACCGCACCGCGCCATGCCACGCTCCACGTAGCCGCTTGTGCGGGCCACACTCAACATGGCCACCCCAACGTGCCGCAGAGCTGCCCCCACGCCTATCAGGCTCGATGGACGTTGAGGAAAGCCAATCAGAGCCCGAGGGGGGGGTGGGACGGAACCAGCAGGGTAGGGTGGCGCTGGGCGGTGGCGTTGGGTGCGCCGTGCAGAGCTGCCACGTTGCTCTGCTCTTTGGCCGGTGACACCAGTGGTACTTGATGGGGCCCCAGTGGGACAAAGGGAATGGGGACATTGCAGGCTCACCCGGCACGCCACAAGGGAAAGCCCCCCTGCTTGTCCTTGCATTGCATTCTTGCATATTTCTTCAGCATTACATCTTTGGACGACATTTCACATCATTGCACCAATATCACCTGCTTCAACCCCAAAGGGGCAATCGTGCAGGCTGGGGGTGGCCTCAGCAGCCCCTCCAGACAGCGGCTTCCAAATGGTTGTGCTGTGACTTGCATGTTGGTCACTGTCCARCACAGAGGACTGGGCAGATCCTGGCTGCTGGTGGTGCCAGCCGGAGTGCAGCCCTGCAGGATCAGCGCATCCCAGCATGCTGCTGCTCACAGGCTCCGTCTGACCTAGAAGAGTCACTAATTAACCCCGCAAATTAACTGCATCGATCTTTGCTGTGCCGTGGCGCACGCTATTTATTTTAGCAGAGATGATGTAACCCACAAGTCCACGTGCTGCAAACACAGGAGAGAAAAAAACCCTCCCCTTCCCCCAAGACATGCCTAGTCTTAAAAAAAAAAAAAAAAGCTTTCCAAGAAAGCTGTGGAGCTTTTTGTTTGTTTGTTTGTTTGTTTTTCCCAAGGCCTCTCATACAGTGCTTTTTTTGGACAAAAAAAGCACATGAGTTCATGAGTTAAATAAACCGCGGCGTGTCCTGTCTGCATATTCCTGCTAAAACCAACGGCGTTAAAACAGCTGCAGTCTCCCCGTTACCGCAGTGAGATTCTGCCTTAGAGAGCCGGAGGTGGGCCGGAACGCGGGGCTCGGGCCGCGGGGCGGAGGGGGCGCGCCGCGCCGGGTGCACCGAGGCAGCGCGGGGGGCCGCTTTGCCCGCCGGACGCGGCCGCCATTGTCGCGGGTCAGCATGAGCGCGGCGCTGCGGCAGGTAGCGCAGGGCGTCGGTACCGGGTTCGGTTCCGCCATGGGGAGAGGGGGGGAAAGGTGGGGGGAAGAGGGGCGATTGGCTCAGGAGCCGGGCGGAACCGCCTCGGTACCAGAGGGAGGAGGAGGAGGGATCAGGCCCGGTTCTGGTACCGGGAGAAGGGGGCGAAGGGCCCGGTACTGGTGGGAAGAAAAGGGARCCGGGCCCGGGTAGGGATGTGGAGGGAGGAAGGATTCGGTCCGGTCTCGTCCTGTCCTGTCCCACCCAGGTACCGGTAAAATCGGTACCGGTGAAAGGGAAATGGGTCAGACCTGGTACCAGGAGGGATTTCGGGTCAGATCCATCTTTCAGGTGGATGTTTTGGGGCCCCGAGAGGGTCCCAGGAGCCATTTGGAGGGATGTGTCCTGGGAAGCACTGATGAAAACTTCACAAGTATTTGTATTTTTTAATTAATTAATATTATTAATTAAAAATACTGTTTTGGTGGTTCCTGGCAGGTTCTGTGCGTGAAAACGACGGCCTGGCTGAAGCCGGTGTCTGCGCTGTACAGGTGGGTGCCCTCAGGTCAAACCCGATGCATAAGGTGCGGTGAGAGGTGTTAAAAACACTCAGACCGTTCTACAGGCTGTGCCACAAAAGATATGTGATAAAAGAATATATATATATATATATATATAGCCAAGGAAAATCAGGAAGAAAGTGCTACAGGAGGGTAAAGTAGGGTAAAAATAAAAATAATTTAAAAAAAATGCAGGGTTCGCCAGGTGGAATTTGTGCTGCAGCGAGAACTAAAGGTGTTGGCAGCTCCTCACTGTCCAGCCCTAGCAGCAAAGGCAGGGTTGGGTCGTAACGGAGGGCAGAAATGCCTCCTTTTAAAGTTTTGGAGCAGGAAGAGGCAGAGGAAGATGTAGAAGTCTGGTTCCTTCAAAAAGACCCTTYGGTTTCTTCACGTTTTATTTAATGCACTGAAATCCTCATTGTGGATTGAGGAGAGGGTCTCATCCTCGTTCGTTTTGCTGGCCACACACTCAGGGTGTCATCTATGTCCGAGGGTATCTGGGTGTAGGAGCCCTCGTTCCAGGGCACTGTTCAGACGGGGTGTCCCCATAACTGGGGGGAACAGCAGCTTTTAACCACTTCTTTGTTCTCTCTAGAGCAGCAACTCCCCTCGAAAACCACCTGTGTGCTGCAGGTAAGACCTCTTCATTTTTTAATTCAATGCAAAATGTTTCTTACCCAAAATGAATAGTTTGCATTTGAGTGTCTCTGTTGGCTTTGGAATATTTTTTTTTTGAGACACATTTGGGTTGGTTGAACAACCGGGCTGGTGCCATCCTAGTTCTACCAGTACCTCTGTTCTTACCTTTTCCTCTATTCTGTCCTCAGTTGAGCAGCTGCTCCGGTGGCATTTTATGCTGTGGAGCACTTTGTCAGAAACTATTCCCTTTATTACTGCCCAGGAACTCACTTAAACACCTGTGAGGTCCCCTGTGAACATTTATTGAACTGGTGGAGTCCTCTGTAGCAATTTAAAATAGAATTTGATTTTGATGTGGAAGATAAATGGAASCGAGTGCCTTGGATCCTTGGAGTTCACTTACTCTTTGCTGTTTTGAGCTTCRTTTTAATAAAACGAAGGCCATCCAGGCTTTCGTTTCACCCTGGAGAAGGAAGTAGAAATAAAAGCTGATACCAATTTGGTTTGGTTTCYTAGCACGTGGATATTTGAACAGGGCTAGAGCTAAAATTAAGTGGGGCTCAGATCCATCATAATACCGTGCTGCCACCACGGAAAAGGAGACAGATGGAGCGTTTCATTAGTATCCTCACCGTGCACTGGCTCTGACAGGTCTGTCTTTTGTTTGTTTGCTTGAGAATTCACCTGGGAAATGAGGCTCCTTCATCTCTTCCTCCTTTATTTGCTGCTGGGACAGAGACTTTGCCCTCTGGGAACAATTGCTAAGGACAAACCCTGAGAGCCCTGCATGGATTTGGGGGCTCTCGCTGTTTGCAGAAGAAGGGGTGTCCCCTTGGAAACGTGTTTGCTCTGCTTTCCTTTTCAGGTGATGCCCKTGTGAGTTGCCACAGACACTACAGATCCCGTCCTACACATGGCATTGGGAGGTTTAAATATCTGCTCCCAAAGGAGGTAGGTAGAAGAGCTCCCTTACTTCGTCTCGCTTTCGATTTATGGATCTACATAACATGTTGGAACTATTCATTCCATGGCTGATGAAGTGTATTAAGAAGGAATTCAAGCAAAGTGACAAGTTTATTGGTACTTTTTTTCATTGAGATGGTTCTTTCTTATGAAGAACCCACTGACAGCACGTCGATATCTCCTTGTGTGCTGGACATTGTTTAATCTTCTAAGTAATTTGTGAGGGAAGAATCTCTTCCTCGTGTTGCTTTTAACAACCCAGCTTCAAGTTATTGCTGAGTGTTGTGAGCAGGTCTTCCTTGCCTTTAAACATATTGCGTTCCCTGAAATTTGGAAAGAAGACAGTCTTTGAGGAACGGGGAAACAATAACTCATCTTGACAGCTGCCTTGAAGGCAGGAACTCAAATAAAAGCAATTTGCTTTCTGCTGGTTGGTTTCTTCTGGAAGAAATTAATCATGGTGTGCCTGTATTTTCTGTGTGACTTCAGTGGTGTCGCCATCCAAGAACTGAACTGCTCCGTTTCAGAACATCTGTTAAAATAACGTCATCCCTATAAGGGAAAGTGAGAAGAGGTGGGCTAGGATTTTTCTTTTAACATAGTTAACAAGCTCTTCTCAGAACAGAGCACCCTCACCACTAGAATAGTCTCCCATGTTGGGCAAGAGCTTTTTGTTTTTCTTGCTTTTTTATGTTTCCAGCTGTGTCCAAACCAGATTGGCCCTTTCTATGTATTTGCTTGTTTTGCAGGCTCCAAAGAAGAGAAAGGATCGAGTACAGATGAAGGCAGTAAATGTTGGGACTGAACACGAGTACGGGGACATCAACATCCAGATGACTTCCTACGACATGTGTCTCGTGGAGCATTTTGCTAAACATGTGCACAGACTCTGCAACCGGCTCTCGATTCGGGTCAACGAGAGGTACAAAGAACCCGGCTCTGCCTTTGTTGTCAGTTCTGGAAACTTATTTATGTAAGGCTGAAATAGGATCGTTAAGATGCTGAATGGATAAATCTCAAGGGAAAGAATAGCTGTTGCTGTTCATTTCTTTGAGAAAAGGGCATGAGCCTGTGGGTGCTGAGCCTAGAGCTGCAGCCAGGAGTGTTGCAGAGTTTTTCCACTGCTTTTTCTTCCTGTTGTTTCACCAAGGCTCTTCCCTCTGTATGTTGTGGAGGAGCTGCAGAGAAGCACTACACTGCTCTATTGAAGTAAAATAATGGTCTGAAATTATCCAAATGATCTGAAATGTGTGTCTTTTAACTAAACCTCTGATTRTAAACACTGATTCCTGCTTCAAGCTCATTAAACCTATCAAAAAAACCACTTTCTGTACATTCATCCACCTCACTGAACTGCCAGCCTTGGATCTGCCATCCTGTAGATCAATCATCTATCTACGAGGCCTTTTTGCACCAAACAGCACTAGAAGCTGGGACCCATCAAGGATCCTGGTGGGTCTTGTTCCAAGAAGGGTACTCAGTGACACTCACAAGTTACAGCAACCAACCAATGATGAACTGGAAGCTTTCACAGATAAATCCTGAGACCATTTGTAAACGTAAAGCATCCTTATGCGTGTCCTGCTTGTGCCCTCTGAGGCTGCACTTCAGCCTGGGCAGAAAAACAGAGATTGTTCTTCAAAAAGGAAAAAATGGATGAGGTAAAATAAGAGAGAAGGGAGTATTTTTGTCCCTCTCTGCAGGTGGAAAAATTGAAGCAGGGGAAACTTGTGTGGTTTGCTCAAAATTGTCCTACAGAGATAGGAAATCTCTAGCTGAACCCAAATACTGAGAAGGTTAGTGGTGCAGGTAGTGGGATTGAGTGTGTTCTTGATGCTGTGAAAATCAGAGGCTGAGGTGGATTTACATGGATATTTACATGGATAACAGGAGAGCAGATCTGGTGCATGATCTTAAACCTTTTCTATTCCTCTRGGGAAAATAATGTCTTGCAAGGGGTGTGTTGCAGCAGTGTTTCTCAGCACGTTCCTGACCGGGGGGAGGCTCTGGCTGCTGATGAGGATAAATAGATGATTACAAAATAAGTCATCGCTTTAGCTTTCCAGCTCTCCTTCAACAGTAAAGAAATTAAAGTTCTCAGAGCTGGAAGAGGCCTTTGCTGGCAGTAATGCTGCCAACTTCTCCCTTATCTCTTTCCAGTAAAGCACCCGGCTTCTGCCAGCGCTTGATTTGCAAGATACATTGTTTGCATAAYTAATTCCTCATGAAAACTTAATCTTCTTCCATGTTTTCTGCTGTGGGAAGCTGATTCCTTCCTATTAAGAGGTTCAAGTCTATCCTCTCCATCCTGAAAACCTGCCCTGTGTTTTCTGCAGCTACGCGATGCCCACCAAGACCAACGAAGTGCTGTTCTTGGAAGAGCGGGGTTCCAAAATGCAGCTGGGCGCAGTCCTTACTACCCACCAGAGGGTTGTCCAGGTATGACCTGGTGTTTGCTGATAATTCTGCTGCTCTTTTTTGCAGCACTAACTATTTCAGGCTCTCAAAACCCCATTAACCGTAGGAGGTAAGTCCCTTGATCAAACATGAGTCAATTCACACACGATTATGCCTCTCAGCAAAGTCTAAGGAGATTTCTTGCTAAAGGTTACTCTGTTACTCTCAAAGTAGAAGCCAGAGAGATGGGCTTTCTGGCTCCTCAGTTCCAGCYGTGGGATTTATTACCTCTTTTATGCAGAATATTAGATGCAAAGAGTAGAAAAGTTGCGCTTAAGGATGACTGATTGCACAAACATGATCAAAAATAGAAATAGCATCAGTATTTCAAAAGCGCTCCAGTAACCATTGAGGTGAATAGGCATTTCTCCTCAGAGCCTCTTTTCTTCCTGTTAGTGTGTTCACTTGCTGTGTGCCAAACCTCTGCACTACTTTATTTCTGCTTTCAGATCTGTGGTTTGAGTTCGACGTTTGCTCCGATTCTCTTGGAAATTATTCAGAGTAACCAGCCTGAAGGGGTCGATCTGTTAGTGAAAGAGGTACGTTTAATTTTGCCAATGCAGGGGAGAAAAAAAAAAGGAAATGGAAAGCAGTTGTTACATATGTGATGGATTTGATTTGAAACTACGGAACTTCTCTAAAGGCTTTCAGGGTCTGCTGTTCATTTGCACATTCCCAGTGTCTCCCAAAACTGGACCTCAATCTGTGGGGGAAAAAAAGCAATACTGATAATCTATTTTGTTTTATTTTTTGCTTGGAAATGGAAATAAGTTGGGCTCCCAAAGGTGCTTTTCCAGGCAATCCCATACACTTCTGGGATGCTGCTTTCATGTGCTCCTAAAGCTAGGACTCAGCCTCCAAATCCTGGGTCCTGCTCTCAAGGAGTTTGCTCTAAGCAGCTACGTTTGCCTTCTAGACAAACCCCTACCTCTTTCCAGAGCTCTGAGGGCTTCAGGACTGAGCTTTGTTCCTAACTGGACTGGAGATAAGGACTGGACTTAAACCCTTGTTGTTTGACATTTAGACAAAACAGTCCCAGAAGTTTATTCAAGGACTAAAAGATTTTGCAGCTGGAAGATGCATTAAATTCAAGTATGAAACTACTGTTGGCTTCTTAGTGGCCTTTGAAGACCATTCAGTTGTCTCTAGCTCTGCAAAAACAGGGGGAATATAGGAGAAAGTCTCCTGAGCCCAGTAATCTTCCCTGCTTTGGTCACAGGCTGGTGTTTCTGCCTTAGGGCTGCTATTTCTTTTGATATTTTGGCTGCTGATTGTTGTCCGTTAGAGGTAGAACTGTCACTTTGTGCCTTCTGCAGAGTCACTGTAGTCTGATGCAGGAAGCCCATAGGAGAGACCCAAGTGGGTTTTCTAGGACCAACAACATAGAAGAGAGTTTAAGACTTTAGGCTGCTCTTACAAACCTGCTTCCCAACAAAACTCAGGCTTCCATGAGTTTGGGGAACACTTAAGTCTGCTGTTTTTCCTGCTCCTCAGTGGGATGGTGTTAGTCTTCCTCTGGATTTAGCAAAGCACTCGAGGTGACTTTTGATTTCCTTCTGTTTTTCCCCTCTCCTCGCAGCACACAGAAGCCGACTTCAAGATGCGATTAAAGTCTCGCCCRGAACTCGAAGAGCTACTAGCACAGATGAGCTGAGCCAAGGAAGGATTATCCATCCGCTGCAGAGCCCTCCCTGGGAAATGGAAGTTTCTCTTTCACGGCTGCTTGAGCCTCCACAAAATGACTGTGAGCTCTGTGCTTACAAGGTTGTCGCAAGAAATTTGTGCTGTTACCAGACATTTTCTTGTAATAAAGACAAATACATTTGATCATCTGCCTGGTTTATAGAGGGAGGGAATAGGTGAAAGGTGCTTGTTTTACTACTTCCTCTTTGTTTCTGCTCATTTTGCTTTTAGCAYGTGAAGATTCCTGCTAGCAGTCTCCACAGGTTAAGAGAGCTAAATATAAGTGGAAGATGTGTTGCTTTYTGTCAGTCTGAAAAGGGGACTGAGAGACATTTTTGAGGACCTTTTCCCCCCTGGACTCCAGCTGTAAGTGCAGGCTCCTCCCAGACACCCCATTCCCTGTCATTACACCCCAAATTCTCCCCAGTGCAGCTGACATGGAAGTGTCCATCCTGCTCCTTCCTTCCAAGAAAGGCTGAAACAAAGCCCTATTCTTGCGGAGCTGCTCGGATTGCAGCTCGAATGGAGCCCTGGGAGAGTTGAGAGTGACTGTCCCCACGCGGCTGAACAATCACAGCGTGACAAGAAGATGCCACAGAGGCCAGTGACAGCGACGCTGCTTGGACTCCATGTACAGACTGACTCCTCTTCCCTGAATTTCTGCCTTTCGAGGCACAAAGGAGGAACTTTTCCTTGTCTCTCTTAAGCCACTCCACTTCCTGCAGCCATTTCGCAGAATCACAGAATGATTTGATAAGGGATTTGATAGATTTTTAGAGGAGCAAAGTGGTTTTGGGAATTCTCTGGGACAGAGCAGGAGATGAATGCTTGGACAAGAAGAACTAATACAATTTGGGTCTGATGCTCCTCAAACACCAATTTGACTCCCAAATTTATTGGTGGGGATGCATCCTCTCTGGCCAYCACTGTGAGAGGGGAGTTAGGCTGAGCTTGTCCCTGAGAATAGACCTCACCACTCATCCTTGCTGTTGGGATGAGTCRGATCTGAGGTTTCCAAAAATTGCCCTGCTGAGCAGGGCTTGTGCTGGCAGCGCTGGCCAGTGGGGAGCTACGAGGTGCCCTGCTGAGAGGTGCCAAGGATATTGTCACCAAGACSCACCTTGTGCTGCCTTTCTGGGGGATTTAGGGATGGAAAAACTGCTCCTGGGCCTCACRTGGGCTGAATATTTTGTGGGGGACAGCAGGACACAGGAGGCCTGGTGTCCTGGAGGGGAGAATCAGCTTCCGTGGTTGGGAACCGGCCAGCAGCAAAGGGGAYATGGGGAATGGATGGAGGGCCACCCATGGGTGGCTCTAGGGTCCCCATCCCTCCCGGAGCCTGAACAGGAACGCGAGGAGGAGCCAGGTTTGGGGACAGCCCCTCTTGGTCCATTAGACCCAGYGGATAACGAGGCTGGTGGCGCTCTCCCCATTCCCATCATAGTTCATCCCAGTTCCCACCACTCTATCCTTCCCCAAAAGCCGTATTTCCCCTCGTCTTTTCCCGCTCCGCTGTCTCCCAGCCCCGCAGCCCAACCCGAGCTCCCGAGGCAGGAGAAGCAGCGCGGGCAGCGAGTTTAACGGGC
>NW_020455519.1:189056-264504 GCF_003342845.1 Nothoprocta perdicaria
GGGGAATTAAGAGTAGTTGGGGGGTGGGTGACCCTGGGGGTGGGTCTTTGGGGCAGGGTTGGGGTGAGTGACCCCAAATCAGGAGCAGGGCTGGGAAACCCTGGAGGAGGCTCTGGGGACCTGGGAGCTCCAGTTGGGAGCTGGGGGGGGGGAGTCCCTTGGGGGAGCCCAGGGACTCAGGAAGGGGGTGGGAAGCACTGAAGATTGTGGGGAGGAGGGAGGGACTCCTGGAAAAAAAAAMCTGGAGCTGGTTCCATGTTTTGGCAGGGAGGAAACAGGGGCCTGTCAGGGACTGGGGTTAGGGGGGCTTCAGGGGTCCAATGGGCAAGAGGAAGCCGAGGAAGGTTAGGGATACACTGGGAGAATTGAGAAGGGCTGAGGGAGAGGGGACAAGATGGAGCTGAGAAAGGTTATGGATCCACCTGGAGAATGGGAAGGGCCAAGGAAACTGTGGCCAAAGGGAAGGGAAGCCAAGGAAGGTTTCACATTCACCAGGAGCACTGAGAAGGGCTGAGGGAGATGCAGGCAAAGGGAAGACAAGGAAAGTTACGGATACACGGGGAGAATTGGGAAGGGCCAAGGGAGATGTGGGCAAAGGGAAGATAAGGAAAGTTATGGATCCACTGGGAAAATCGGGAAGGGCYGAGGGGAATGGCGACAAGGGGAAGCTGAAGAAGGTTATGGATCTATCAGGAAAATTGTGAAGAGCCGAGGGAGATGGGGGCAAGGGGAAGCTGAGGAAGGCTACGGATCCAGTGGGAGAGCGGGGAAGGGCTGGGGGCGATATGGGCAAGGGGAAGCTGAGGAAGGTTATGGATCCATCAGGAAAACAGGGAAGGGCCGAGGGCGACGCGGCTCACGGGCGCCGTTCCCGCAGGGAAGCCCACGCTCTACGGCAGCCTCACGCGCCGCGGGCTCAGCGCCGAGGGGCTCCCCGACATCGCCGCCTCCGAGGGCTTCGCCGTTGGCGGCGTCACCAAGGTGCTCAGYGGGGAGGGATGGGACAGGCGGGTCCCCCGGGGCTGGAGCTGGGGAGGACAGAGCCCTTCCGAGCGCCGGTTTGGCTGCCGCTCRTCCCTGGGATCCCTATTCTCTATAGCGGGACCTACTTTAGTTTATTTTGTCTTGGCAGGACGCTCGGCGAACCTGAGAACTCCTTTTGGACAGTTCTCACAGAAATAATTATCCATCCTTTGCATGGCAAGTCATTGAAGGCAAAACTAGCCCTCCAAGAGCGCTGCCTCTGCCCCTTTTCGAGTATATTTACCTAAAAGACATGTTTTAAACCAGAGTGTTTTGCTAGAACTAATAACACTTCTGTTTCTGTTCTGGTTTTGTTCCTCTAGAAAAGCATTCTCATTTCTTGTCCTCACGAAAATGTGTCCACAAAGTTCTTGGCGCCGTACACAACCTTTTGTAGGATTCATCAGAAAAGCGTGAGTGACTTTGCGGGCAGGGAGGGAAGCGGCTGGAAATGACTGGAATTCCACAGTGTGGCTGATGGCTGTGGRCATGTTTAAGTAAATGCCCTTGCAGGATGGTTTCCTACAGAAACCTAGGAAATGGCTAGAATTAGGTGGTGTTTTGAGGGCTTGGAGTGTCCTGTCATCCTGTAAAACCCTTTCCCAAACCTGTCCTCTTCTGCTCACTTAGTTCTTCACTCTTTCTCACATTTTTACTCACTTGAGACTTGCAACAGATCCCATTCTAAAGGAATAAATTGGGTTAAAGGGGGAGAGGAAATACAAGAATCAGCAGTTTCAGGTGTCAGGCTCTTCATCTCTGRCTGATTCAGCTTTACCTTAGACTTATAGTGACTGTTTGCCTTAATATATTGAAGTTATTTGATATTTTTCAATATGACTGTGGCACCGAATTCTGTTCTCAGAGAGTCAGTAGAGGAGCCAAGAATTGAATATGTGAATTGATCTGGGAACTTGAGACAAGGAAAGGCCTGGCTTGTATTAAATTAAAAATAGTGCAAGTAATTTTATTCTTTTTTTCACTTAAAACCAGTGTTATTTTGCTGGATAACTTGCTTAGTGCTGTCCAGCTCGCTGGTGTGGGCTCAAAACCAGTCCTTCTCCTCACTGAGCAGTGTCAGGGAGAGGCTGGCTCTCTTCTGGAGCTTCATTTTGGCCCTGAAGAGGAGTGCACGGCTTGGTTCTGCTGGAAAGTAATCCATGTTTTTGCTGCACACCTCACCCTGCATGGAAAAACTCCAGGAAACTGCACTATGATGCAGTGCATCCACACAGCACATCCGAGTGCAAGCTTCTGGAGATATTTGCTGTGTAAACCTGGCAGAAAATGCTATCAAACCTAAAAACTTMAGTGTCTGTTAATGAAGCTCAGCGCTGTGTAAATCCAGGTGTGTTTTGACACATCTTTCCACGCATTCCAAGGGGAAACGAGGCCACATTTTGGCTTCCTGTCCCTGTGGAAAGCTTGTGGATATGTCACACATCGGTGTGTGCTTTTTTTTCCCTTTGATACCTGCTCAAATGTCCTGCAGCCTTTGATTTATTTTATGTTTTATCTGCTTGCTAAGGAGCATGTTACCATGGAGAGGGTTGGTGGTTGTGAAAAATGACACTGAGGCTTTCTCCTATGATCAAGATAAAAATGATCATTTTTCTTCTTTAAAATAAAAATGATCTTTTTTATTCTAGGACTGCTGTAATGACTTAACAGCTACCTTATACTTAACAATAAATACATAAATAACAAAATAATAAAAAATAATAGGGGAAAAAACTCACAAATATCCGTATTACAGATGTCTCCATCACTCAGGTCTGTTGTCTCACTAGAATATGCCTCTTATTTCACTCAAAGCTGAAATGCTGGTGCCTTCCCGCAGCAAAAATGTCTCGTGTCATGGGAAAGGTGACCTCTTCCTAAGCTCCCTATCTGATCTCTTCCAAAACATTCCCACCTCCCAAGTGTTTATGTGGAGCAGGTGGTTGTTTAATACCTTGGTGTGATGGACTGTGCGAGGAGTCAACCTGCCTGTGTAAAAAGCTAGTTTGAATTGGGCTTTTCAGGAGCTTCAGGCTGTGCCCTTGGCTGTGTGAGCAGCCCCAGTGATGGTGAGTCAGGGTGCTCTCAAACTGGCTGCTTATCTTCATTATAGTGTGGAACAGCCTGGCTCAGGTTTGTAACTCCCAGGATTTTCTGGAAAAATCCATATTTTTGTCTCAGCTGGAATAAACCTGAACGACACGGCCTCTGTGCAGAGGCTTCTGCCTCCCTGCTTTGCAGAGAGGAAGATTTTGTAGATTCTCTGCAGAGCGACAAGCAGAGAATGACAATTTCTCTGGAATAACAATTCCTCTGGRAATTATTATTCAAAGCAGTGGCAACTGCAAGAAAGCCCAGGCTGCTACTTCCAGGTTCCTGTYACCCTGCACTTGTCCGAGCTCTGGCTGCGGATCAGCAGCTTGCTCCTTGARGAGGAATTATGTGGATAATGTTCTTTCCTAAAATTCCTTCCTGTGGGAAGGAATAAACTGAGCAGATTTTTATCTTTATGCTTTCTTGTCCYTTAGAAAAAGCCTGATGCTCAGGAGCCACTTTCCTGGGGGAAAAGAAGGTGGGGGATTCATGAAGGCTTAATTCATATCTCATAAAATGTATGGTTTTTGGAAATTTAATGGAGGGAAGCCAGGAAGTCCTTGCAGAAGGATGGTAACTATAAGGGAAGTACATTATCCCCCAGAAATTGCTTAGCTAGGAATGTGGAAACTCCTGCAGGTGTTTCAGCAAATCCAGCAGTGTTTTTGAGGAGGCTGTGGGGCTGATTGATGAACTTGAGCATACCTCCACAGGAGGAAGCCCYGCTAAGAGCAGAAACGTTTGCACAGAGGCCAAATAAACCTGTCGTGGGTTTTATTTCCCTGCAGGTCACGTGCCTTGATATTTCCAGTGGCGGAGGGCTCGGAGTGTCTACCAGCACGGAYGGCACCATGAAAATCTGGCAGGCTGCAAATGGAGAAATAAGGGTAAGAGCATGTCTGGCTTTGGAGGTTTTGATCAGACTGTCTGCGTGCTGTGAGGCAGGGCAGGCAGTGATGTTTTTTAATKAAAGTCTAATGAAATTTTGACTTTTTGGAGGTTTAAAACTTCCAGCTGTTGGCAAATGCAGTTTCCCTGAGGGAAATGATGTTGAGGAGTCTGTGGAGGAGGCCCAGGGTTAAAACATGAGGAGATGGTTAGGGAGGATGGCTGGAACCTCCTGACCTGCATGGAACAAGCCAGGAGTTTATCCTGTGTGGGGAAGAGGAGAGGAGAATGGCACTTGCCCATGCTGGATTAACCACATCGTGGTGGCCACTGCTTTCCCAGTCAGGGTGTTTCTTTTGGAGCTGGGCCTGACATCTGCTTGCTCATAAGATGCTGAGGATATTTAACCTGCCCTTGGAGAGAGATGTGATGCTCTCTGCCATGTAATTAGTAATTTAGATGGCAAAGTAAGGCCCACACTGTACCTGGTGACACAGTGACTGCCTAGAAGTCACAGACTGGTCCGTTCCAGGTGCTTAAACCCAGGGGATACCCATCCACTTGGCAACACTTAAGTTTTCCAGTGATGCAGCTCAGAACTTGCTTGTTGTGAGGATGATGACCATGGAACTAGCACATAGTTCTTTGTTTTTCCAGAGACTTTTGGAAGGCCATGTGTATGATGTGAATTGTTGCAGGTTTTTCCCATCGGGCCTCGTGGTTCTCAGCGGGGGAATGGATGCCCAGCTAAAGATCTGGTCTGCAGAAGATGCCAGCTGTGTGGTGACCTTCAAGGGCCACAAAGGAGGTATGGAGCTCTTAGCCTTTCAACTGCTTTACCTGCTGTGTATAACAGTTTGCTGGGCTTGCTTTGGAGTCTCTACTGTTCATGCCCAGATCATCTTGTTGACCTTGAGCAGCCCCAAAGCCTCTGTCTTGTCTTTCCTGTTCAGAAAAGCATGTAGTAGTGTATTAGCTGCAAGCTATTTAAGTGAATAACCTCGAAGGAGGGCTTGGAAGGAGCTTGTCCACCTGCCCAGGCTCTTCCCTCTCTCATGAGGTGCTTCTGAAAAGCACTTACAAATGCAAACCCTGTGGCTGTGCAAAACTGAATTCACTGGAAAACCAGGTTTGCACTGAACCTGCTGTTGTCTTAATGTGTATGGCTGCAAAAAATGCAAAGTGCTCTTGACACAGATCTCTCCAGCACAAAGTGACAGGCGGCCTAACRGGGCTTTGGTCAGGACTCAGGCTGGTTCCCCGTGGCCKTGGGCTTGACTTTATCTGCTTTGCSCCACCCCAGTCCAAACTGTGCAGTCAGCACATAGCTGCATTTGGGTTTTGCTTGGGCTTGCTTCAGACTTGTCCTCTCATTTGAACTCGTTGTGCTTAATTACTGCCTATATCTGGAGGATGGTAATTATATCTTCAAACTCTGACTGTTCCTATGAATGCTGCATCATTTTTCAGCTCTAGCCACAGTTGCCCTTAGTGAAATGAAGCAGCTGGGAGACTTTAGCATGTGCTGGGACTGCTCTCTTGCTGTTATGTAGCTGGGTAGTGCGGATGTTACTTGTCCCTGGGGTTTTGCAGAGCTGGAAATGTCGCAGGAATGTTGGGCCAGACTCTTCTCTTCCCAAGGTTAATCAAGGAGGTAGGAGCTCGGTGGCAGCCATGGGAACTGTGGATGTGTGAGATGCTGTTCTCCACCTTGTCACTGCTGCCCTCGCCGCGCTCTGAGTGCATCCTCTGCCTCCTCGCAGGTATTTTGGACACGGCCATCGTGGATCGGGGCAGAAATGTCCTTTCCTGCTCCAGAGACGGCACCGCCCGGCTCTGGGACTGCGGCAAGTCGGCCTGTCTGGGCATCGTCGCCGACTGCGGCGCTGCCCTCAACGGCATCGCCGTGGGCGCTGCTGACAACTCCATCAACCTGGGCACGCCAGAGAACACTCCCAGTAAGAAACTCTCTCTTCATTATTCCTCCTGCTTTGGATTATCCAGCAGGAGTGATCCCAGCCATCTGACTTGGGTGCGAACCTTGATGGGCTCCTGTCCCGCTGGTGTTTGGAGTGTCGCCGCTTATGGAATTCCCTGTTGTCCTCTTTCCAGGTGAACGGGAGGTGGGGACAGAAGGGAAGATCCTGCTGTTGGCCCGCGAGGACAAGAAGCTCCAGGGAGTGGGACTGCAGAGCAGGCAGCCGGTAAGGAGGGCACGAGGGTCTGTGCAGCAGCTCCTCTCTTGGCAGGCCGATATCCAGGTACTCATGTGGAGCAGCGGGCCAGGAAATTGGATTAAAGCCGACCTGGCTAATCTGGGCTCACGTTAAGGCTATTTAAGCACTGACCAGTAGGTGTCATGGTGGGCGCAGGAACTGCAGGTCTGCTCTGCAGAGCTGCTGCTTTGGTCCTTCCGTGCAGCCAGCTGCTGCACACGAGCTCCTGCCGTAAAACAGCTCGCTGTGGTGTTTGGGGAGAGGAAAGATTGGTGGGTGAGGTGGCAAAAGCTCAGCTGGGGAAAGCTTTTGGTCTTTGTAACAGAACCAGCCAGTCACACGGATCCGTCTCCCTCATTTATGGTGTCTGGAGACTCGTGTGAACTCATATTGCCCTGCCTGTCACCATGGGTGCCTCTCTCCTCAGAGGAGACCCAGGGAATTCCTTGATTGTGCCAGCAGTGCTGGCTTGGCAAGAGTGATCCTGGAGCACGAGGGCTTTTAATCCAGCTCTGGATTTGCCAGTCGGTGCCCTGATTCATGGAAATGGCTCTGCTGAGTAATTCTTACTAAATTATTGTCCCTTTCCCTTGGCCTCTGGTGACTCCTTTGTTCTGATCTGTGAGGGATCTGGCATTTATGTTTGTTTCTCTATTCCCAGGTGTTTCTTTTTGTTGGGTCTGATGCGTTTAACTGCTGCACGTTCCTCTCGAGTACCTATCTGCTAGCTGGGACTCAGGATGGGAACATCTATCAGCTGGATATGAGGAACACAAAGTGAGTGCCAGAGGCTGGGAGCATTGGAACTGTGACTCTTTGCTGGGTTTTGGAGAGCCCCTGGGGTGTTGTTGCAGAGTTCTCCCTTAAAGGACTTGTTCTCCCTAAAGGGCTAAAAGATTCTGTGCTGGTTCCAAGTGAATAACTCTTCAGTCGTGACTTGTGGCTGGGGGGCTGTTGGCATAGCCTTACCTCTCATATTATTATTTTTTTTAATGTATGTTTATTTTTAAAGTGTGTAATAGTACACACAGGCCCTTGATCTCCTCCCCTCTATAACATGAGAGTTTCTGTAGGCTCTTACTGTTTGAGCATTGAGCAACTGAGCAGTTGCTGGGGGCAGGAGCCAGGTCTAACTTGGTTTTTACTGTCAAATCTAGTGCTCCAAGGCGAGAGGGATCCAGCTGGTGCTTTTGCACGCTGCCAAATAGGCTTGTGTAAAGCCTGGGAAAAGTCTTTCCTGTTGGATAGGCCTCTGTGTTTTGGTAGGGGCTAATCCTGTCTGTGATTCTGCATGAAACCAGTGCTGACTTGTGTCTGCTCGCAGGGGACAGACTGATCACCAGCTGGGGACTGAGTTCCCACATCTTACGTGTTCTCCTTATGCATCTTTTAGCCCCATATTTGTGATCCTTCTCTCACACATTGGGACCATCTCTGGCTACTGACTGTGATACCTTTCTCTTTTTCCTGCTTTTCCTAGTGCTCCAATCCAGGTCATTCATAGATCCGGGGCACCGGTGCTTTCTCTGCTCCCGTACCAAGATGGATTTATTGCCAGCCAAGGTAACTTTCAAGTAATTTTCTGCTCTTTGTTTCTTGCCCGCTTTGTCATACAAGGTGTGTTTGGCTGTGCAGGCAATTAGAGGGCACAACGGAGTGGCAAAAAAAATAAATGACATCAAGGTTGTATCACCCACATTTTTACATTGATACTCCCCCAAAATAGGGCCTCCAAGGTGCATCCCACCTTCCTGCTGTCTCCCTGGCATCCCCACAGCTTCCCCTTTCCAGGGGCTCCGTAGTCTCTGAACAAGCATCTCCATGTGATTGCTTTAATAATGAGCCCGTGTCTTGTTGTGCTCCTTGACCGCTGCTCCTTCCCTGCTCCTCCGCTTCCGTAGGCGATGGAACCTGCTTCCTCGTCCAGCAAGACCTCGACTACGTCGTCGATCTCACCGAAGCAGACTGCGACCCCGTGTACAAGGTAAGGAATGTGCCCGCTCGGAGGACGTAGGAAAAGCAAGGCTGGATAACAGGCAGCCCACAGGACTGTCGTGTTGACTTGTAAGCTGATTTTTTCCRATTGAAAATCCTGCTATTTTGCATAAACAAATCCTTTTGGCATCTCTGCCCTGTGTAATCTCCCCTGGGCAGGAGTAAAACTGAAGGAGCTGAGTAACTTGATAGTTGGAGCAGATCTGGCAGGGACCAGAATTAATCTGTGCTTAGCCCGTCCTCYGAGTAACAACAGCAGAGACGAGAAAATAGTTTTGTGGTTTTTCAGAAACTCTGAACACGTAGAGACCCATGAGAAGCTGGGGAAAATCAACTCTTGTTTTTAACCAGCACCACAGTGCAGCACCAACACCACCCCCTCAGCCTCGGGGCRAGGCTCATTGTTAAAACTGAACTTCCCACAACAGTGATACACAAGCCAATATTTAAAATATTTGCTCAAATATTTAAAATAAACCCTCTGTTCAGTGCACACTCTACCTGCCTTTGAGAGCACGGTGAAAATYTGAGTTGTCCTTTAAAACTTGCTAATTTTCTGGAAAACTTGTGAACTTTAGGAGATGCTGATATTCTCTGGAGGAGACGAGTGCACGGAGTTTCTGATYTCTGTAGATTTGTCTTAAGGCCCAGGCTTAGTTTGATGCTGCCAGATTGTGATTTATGGAAGTGGGTTATTGTGAGAGGGAAAACTTGAAGACTTGTGGTTTCTCTGGACCCGATTTTCCTTTGAGAAACTGCAAGCCYGTTTCCTTTCCTAGTAATGGCCACAGGACAGGGAATGTGCCTCAATCCACTTTAATTGTCCCCCTTTTTAGGTGGCTGCTTGGGAGAAGCAGATTTACACGTGCTGCCGGGAYGGCGTGGTGAGGAGGTACCAACTCTCCGACCTTTAAAAACTTGGATCCACCGAATATCCAAGAGGAGCAGCAGCAGCCGGATGCTTCCACGCTCYTTTTCCCATACAGCTTGTTTGAGATGTGTGTGTAGAAACATCCACGGGGTCGTAATGACCAGGCTCTGTTTAAAGGTTGAGGGCAGGACTGCTCTTTCTTATTGCAACACAATTTAGATGATAATTATACAGAAAACATAATTTTTCCTTCCCTGGAGTAAGTGGCTCTGGGGCGTCGGGAGCTGTTGTGTTGTTGTGCTTTTCTTTGTTCTGTTTCTCACTGCTSTTTCTGGGGGAAAAAGAGGAAAAATTGATGTTGAGGAGGAGGGGGAGCTGGAGGATAGGGGCCTGCAGTGGAAATAAAGGAATGGCTGTGGGAAGAGCTTGCGGCAGAGAGGGGTGTGTTGTGGAAGAAAAAAAATAATTTTAAATAAAAAATCAATAAAAAAGCAAACTCTGTTAACCCTGAAACAAGGATTGGACTGAACTGGTGTCTGTGACTCCCTGCGTGGCCTGAGGGGGGAGGGGAAGGGTCCCATCTCCCACTAAAACTAATGCTGAGCGTGCTTAGTTAATCAGGGCTTAATGTTAATAGTGGCCTGGGCCTGTTTTTTGKTTGAGGGGTGGGGGTGGTAATTGATTTGTTTTTAGTCCCGGCAGGCCCTTTTTGGCCGTGGCTCCGCTTGGTGCTCTATTTATCACCCCCACTCCCGCGGTTGCATCTTTTGGCCTTTCCTCCTCTTTTTCTCCCCAAAACAAACAGCTTTCCAGAGTCCGGAAGTGCGGGGAGGGGCGGTGAACTACAACTCCCAGCGCGCCCCGCGCGGCGGAAGCGACTCCCGTTACCAGGGAGACGGTGTCCATAGCGACGCGCGGCCGCCATGGGGCAGGACTACTACGCCGTGTTGGAGCTGGGCCGCGGCGCCAGCGACGGCGACATCAAGGAGGCGTGAGGGGAACCGGCACCGGGAGGGGAACCGGGGGGGGRRMMSSSRCMSSGGGGGGCACCGTGAGGCCTCCCGGGCCGCGGGAAGGGGCCCCCATCGCGCTCACTGTCCTGCTGCTTCCCCCTGCGCAGCTACCGGGTGCTGGCGCTGAGGAACCACCCGCTGAAGTGCAAGGAGCCCTGGGCGCCCGAGCGCTTCAGGCAGCTCGCCGAGGCCTACGACGTGCTCAGCGACCGTAAGCGGCCGCCCCGGGACAGCCAGGGTTGGGTGGACCCCCCCCGGCGATGACACCGGTGTCTCCCTGTCCCCCAAGCCCGCAAGAAGGGCGTCTATGACAAGTTCGGCGAGGAGGGCCTCAAAGGCGGCGTCCCGCTGGAGTTCGGCACCGAGAACTCCTGGAGCGACGGCTACGTCTTTCACAACAACCCCTACAAGGTCTTCAAGGATTTCTTTGGGGGCGACAACCCCTTCGCGGGTACGTGGGGGCCCCGAGTTGGGCACGGAGCCCRTGTCGGCTCCTGCTGTCCTCATGGTCTCTGGAGCCGCTGGGATGCGGCCGCTGCTGGATCCAGACTCGGGCTGCACCGAGGCCCGACGTGCTCCCGTGTCCTGGGCAAACGCTGCTCCCAGGAGCTCCCGAACCGGCTGCAAAGGGGTTTTACTTTAGAGGAGCAGCAGAGGCTGGTGGGTTTGTGCCCTGCTCCTTTGAGGCAGGTTTAGGCCCCGATTTACAGTTTGATCCTGGGTGTGTTGGTGCCTTTGGGCCCCAATTCCTCCCCAGGGCTGAGGGCACCCAGTAGGGCTCAGCGGTGACCTCGGGACTTCGCCAAGAACGAGGTCCCTGGGGTGCCCCTGGCTTCCCCCCATTCCCGCTTCCAGAGTTCTTCACCAAGGATGGCTCGGAGCCCAACATGGCCTTCGGGGGGCTGCGCGGGAGGGGCGCGAGGAAGCAGGACCCCCCCATTGAGCGGGAGCTCTACCTGGCGCTCGAGGACCTGTTCTACGGCTGCACCAAGAAGATCAAGATCTCGCGGCGGGTAGGGGGCCACCCCACACCGGCCAGGGGGCTGCGATCACCCCTTCCCCTTCCCACCACCTGCTCCTGGTGGCTCCTTCTCGCTTGGACCCCCCTCCCCGGACCTCCTGCCCACCCCCACGTTCAACCTGCCCCCCAGGTGATGAATGAGGATGGCCAGAGCACCTCGATCCGGGACAAGATCCTGACCATCGACGTGCAGCCGGGCTGGAAGCAGGGCACCCGCATCACCTTCGAGAAGGAGGGAGACCAGGTAAGGCCAAGGCGGGGGTGTGTGTGGGGGGGTCCTCTAATATCCTCTCCTTCTACCGCCCCATTTCCAAGTATCCTTTTTCCATGTTCTTTTTCCCTTTTAGGGTCCAAACATCATCCCAGCCGACATCACCTTCGTGGTGCAYGAGAAGCCGCACCCCCGCTTCAAGAGAGCGGGCGACGACCTCATCTACGTGGCCACCATCCCCCTGGTCAAGGTAGAGCCGGTGTCCTTGTCACCTTGACCGCACGGGAGGCTCCTCGCGCGGCGCCGGGGCCAACGGCGGCTCCCGCAGGCCCTCGTGGGCTGCGCCGTGGCCGTGCGGACGCTGGACGGGCGGCTGCTCAACATCCCCGTCAACGACGTGGTGCAGTAAGTGACGTGGGGGGGGCTCAAAGTGGGGGTGCGTGGGGGCCCCCCCATGCCGCTCAGCACCAACCCTGGCCCCACAGCCCCGCGTACTGCAAGGTGGTGCCCACCGAGGGGATGCCGCTGCCGCAGGCGCCCGCGCGCCGGGGCGACCTCGTCATCCGCTTCGACGTCGTCTTTCCCAAGCAGCTCACGCCCCACAAGAAGAAGCTCTTGAAAATGGCCCTGCTGGGCTAGGGCAGGGAGAGGATGCCCCTGCTCCGCCCCAGGCAATAAAGTTTGTTATCCCGGGGCTTTTTCCAGCTTTCTGGCATCCTCTGCCCCTACACAGGGGCCGCATGGGCGCCCTGGCATGGGTGCCTTGGGAGGTGACATCCGTGCCAGGCGTTCAGGGGCTCCGTGGCAGCTGCTGCGTCCTGAGGTGCTCGGGGCCAGCAGCACCAGGACATCCAATGCCAGGGGTGTCACCGATCCCACAGCACCAACCTGCCYGAGGAGCGGGGCACAGGATGTGCTCCGGCCCTGCTCCCGGTTATCCCGGCCCACAAGAAGCCGCAACCACCCCCAGAGAGGCTTTGGGAAATGCTGGTGCCACCCGGGACAAGGGATGATAAAACCAGTCTGGTTTTATTGAAACACAGCGCTCGTACAAAAATAACTTAGCGGGGTTSATTTTGCTTGTCAAAAATGTACAAAAATAATTTATAGGACAAAAGTGCGTATTTCGGGTACAGCTTCGGAAACACCCCAAATTGGGGCATCTTCCCCAGCTTATTAAAAAGGACKTTAGGGAAATTCCACCCAAATATATCCCCCAAAATCCATCCTCCTCTCACCTCTGGAGGTGGGAAAGCAGCCCGCTGAGCGGCGCCTGCCTGGCGGGCCGTGCGGCTCCCCCGGAGCAGATCCCTTGGTCAAACACTGGGATTTCACTCCCTTTAAATGCACCGGGAAGGCCTGTTTATAAAACACGTGGGAGGGTGGATCCCGCTGCTCTGGGCTCAGCTCTGGCGGATCCAGCATTGGGCGCCCAGGGACCTACTCCTTGGAGAGCCGAGCGGAGAAGATCCGGGCGATCCTTTCGGTTTCCTCCTCCGAGAGTGCAGCCGAGGCCAGAGGCGGCCTGGGACGGGTCAGGCTCCGGTAGGGAATTCCCTCCAGCGCGGCCCCGCTCTATGGAAAGAGAGAAAAACCTTTAAATTTATTATTATTATAAACATTTATATTGTTATTACCCCGGGGTTATATCCCATGTGATTTTAATGCCATCCACATTAAAATAGAGGGAGGCTCCAGCCTTCCGCAGCCTTCCAGGCACCAGGAAGGTTCAGCCCCTGAAGGTCCCGATTTATTGGGATTTTATAAATCTGGGCAATGCAGGAAGGAAATGGAGGATTCGGCTTCCACGTGGCCAGGAGCGGAGCYGGAGCAGCATTAAAGGAGCCCCCGTTACCTCTCCACTATGTTACAAAAACAGTTTCTACTGGACGCAGAGGCTAAATCTATGTGAACTAAGAACCCAAACTGCATTTCTTATACATAAAGTTGGTTCCAACGCAAGTTCCTTCCTAAAAGGGATTTTTTGCCCRGAAAACTCAGCACCAGCAGTGTCTAAAAGCCCATGAACTCCCTCATGTGGAAGAGGAGAAGGGAGGAAGGGAAAATGAGAAGCTGCAAGCAGCGTTGCGCTTGGGGCCTGATGCTGCAGCCCACGGACACCCCTGCAAGGAAGGACCCGTGGATAAGCCTGGAATTGAGGTCAGTTTAGGTCAGTCCTGTCCAAATCTTGCCCTATGTTCAAGTATCTCCCAAGATTCTTCTCAGGGGATCTGTAACCAGCATCTAGAGCGCATGGCTGACAGTGACACCCCTGCGGACCAGGGAACCATGGAGAAACCTCCAAGGATTCACAGCAAAGTAATTTCTATGGGGATTTGCAAAGCAACCGGGCATTCTCCCCRCTCTGGAAACATGTCCACGGGTTGCAGGTGGTCCCCATCACTCCAGAGCTGTTAGATCCTGCCTGTTTTTGTCCTCAGCAGCCTGTTCCCAATGCCCCAAGTGGTCCCAGGGGAGCTCRGTCAGAGCTGGGACCCCAACACGGCACCTCCACAGGGAGCAGGAGCAAAGAGCCCGAACGCCCCTCGGAACGAGCGAAGGAGGCTCCTTTGGTAATAATCTCCACACCCTTGCAGTAAACAAGGGCTTTGGCACGTAAAAAACACCTATAGATGCACAAAAGCACCTGAGAGCCTTCCTATAGAGCCCCAAGGGGTTATATTCTCCAAACAGATTCTCCAAATACTCAGCTAGGGCCTCCGGTCCCCGGCAGGACTATTTGGCTTCCCAGGAGGACAGACCCTCAGCTACAAACTCCTTCGCTCCAACCTGATGCAGGAGGCAGGAATTGGGAAAGATTTCCAGCCTGCGTGTTCAGAATTGGGCCCCGCTCACCTGCAGGGCGCAGGAAGGGCCGGAGGAGAGGCTGAGCACTCGCATGGAGGCCTCCAGCTGCTGYGGCGGCAGGAAGAAGTTGGGAAGGGCAGCGGGAGCGGAGCTGAGCGGAGCCGAGTCAAGGAGCAGCCCTGGGCAGGGGCCTCCCGGGACCTCACGCGTTTTCCTCAATATTTGACCATTTTGTACCCGCGGTTCCTCTGCCTGAGGTGACCCTGGGTTCCCTTATTTGTTGGGTGCTTCGTCCTGCAAAACTGCCCACCCAGCTCCATGAAATTCCCTGTGGATTTGGGATCCATGCAAACAATGASGGGATGTATTTTAAATGCTGAGAGAATTGTATTTTAATGAGGAGGAAACCTGGGAACTTCAGCGGTGCTGCCAATAGGGAGGAAAAATAAATAAATGCAGGAGAAGGTGTTGAAATGACCCGGAATGATTGTCCCACCAGACAGGGAATACTGGCTGTTAATGCAGGGGAGCTCAGCACTGCTATGGGGCTGAATTCCGAATCCATGTTGCAGGGAAGAGCTCCACACGGTGGAGTTCTCCTTCCTGAGGGCCCTGAGGCTCTAACCAAGGCCGTCTCCTTAAGGGCAATGTATGTTTAGGAAAAAGAGAAGGATACAGAACAAGCTTTGACTTCCCGGATTTTCCCAACTCTTCCACTGGGTCTTCATGGCTCTCATCGGAGAAACTTCCGCTGCTCCCTTCAGAGGCCGCCTSGGTGGACACAAACCTCCCATGTCCTCCAGGAAAACCTCCCTCCTCCTTGCCTGAATCCGCATCCGAATCCTCACTGGTTTCCTCCTGGCTCTGCGCAGTGGTTGAATTGGTCAAGACACCGTCTCCCGGAAAGCCCAGGACCTCTTTGAGGAACGACGTTCTTTGATGAAATTCTTCACTTGGCTCCATTTCCTTCGTTTCGGCCGCTCCGTCCCAGTCACGAGTCCCGTTTCCTACGGGGCCAGCCGCTGCCTGGCGCCTCGGTGACAAGCGGGGAGGCTCGAGCTCCTTTGCCACTGTCTCCGCGCCGCTGCTCACGCTGCTGAAGCCATCGGTCACCGTCCACGCGCTGCTCTCTTCCGCAACGGGGCTACCACAGGGGGTGGCGGCGGTGGCCACGCTCCGGTTGTCACCCTGGGGGACGTTGCCCACGGCGCTGTCCCCTCTGCTGCCGTTCACAGCCAAACAAGTCCCCGCGTCCCCAGGGTCAGGCCTCGCGCCCAGGGGCTGCCCATCAGCACCCACGTCCACGTCGGACATCACGCTGGACCAGGGACTGGTTTTGTCCGTCGCCGCCGTTATCTCGTTGAGCGTCCGTGGCTCCACGACATCCTCCTCATCCTCATCTTCGCTGGGCGAAGGGATGAGGGCCCCTTCTCCCTCCCTCGGCTCAGGGCCCTCGTCTCCGGGGAGGGCCTGGTCCAGGAGGCCGCGCAGCATCTCCCTTTGGAAGCCGCGGTGCCGTCGCCCAGAAGGTTCCTTAGTCGTCTTAGTTATTGTCTGTAGGTCTGATGGACACAAAACAGCATCAGGAAATGCAGGAGGTGACAAGTYCCCTTGTAGCTGAAATATCTGGGCAATTTGCAAAGCAACAGCAAGGCCAAAGTGTGAAGAATTAACTATGCAGCTTAACTGTTTACAGTTCACAAAARTAGGAGCAGGATGGAGCTAAGGAAAGAAAAGGAAGTGTCTGGCATGAAAYAATCAGGAAATAACTAGAAATACTGAGGTGAGTGTAAAGAGAGTGAAGGCATCCTGAGACACCAAGCTCTGGGTGGGAAATTGTCAAAAGCAAGTGGAAAAAACTACCCAGTGTAAGAGTTTGGACAGGGAAACACCTGGATAGGGAGGGAAAGAGAGAGGGGAAAAATACCTTGATAGGCAGGGAAAGAGAGAGGGGGAAAAACCTCGAGAGGGAGGGAAAGAGAGGGGGGAAAAACCTCGATAGGGAAGATGGACAATGCAACAGCTTTTCCTACTTGCAGCTGCCTCAGTTTTATGTTGTAGGGGTCCAGAAGGGGCAGTTGCTGCTGCCACCATCTGCCTTGCAGCTCAATTAACCAATTCAGATCCAATGGCAGACAGTTGCTCTGGAATATTCCTAAAAGCAGGAAGACACGTTGGATTGCTGCCCTTTTGTGGGAAAATGGTAAGGCTGAAAGCAAAATGCTGCCTGTGCTTAAGCCTTAAGGGCATTTGTGCAACCTTGAGCATCTCTGGGCATTTTAACATTTATGTTATTTATATGTTTATGTTATGTTATGTTAATGTTTATCACCTGTCTTCAGTTTCTAGTTAACATGTGCTACTTATTTTTCATATTCTTTGAGAAATCAGCTGGCTCTTAAGAGGTGAGATGCCCAAGTGCTTTGAGGCAAGGGAAAAATTTGCTGTAAGGTGGTGCAAGAGCAGAAGATGTCTCAAAAAGAGAGGAAAAAAGGATCTTGGGGCAGATTGTAAAGGAGAATGGATAAAGCAGCAGTAAAATCAAAGAAATGACTATCAGAGATGATAAGAGAAATCAAAAGAGCAAAGGCTAGAGAGAAAAAGTGACACCATCAAGGTGCTAATACACAAAAAAGGGAAGATTTTGGCCTACCAGAAATCTCATTTCTTGGAAGTGCTGTTTTATTGTAGGTAGAAAGAATTTGCAGAGAGCAACTTGGCAATTGTCAGAGATGTAGCTTCTTCTCTCCTCTGCTGTGTTATTTTAAAAATACTGGCAGGGATTTGATTTCCTAGCCCCAAAGGCTCCTCACCGCAGCTCTGACACTAGATCGTGGTGACAGGAGCAGTTAAGTTAGGATAAAATTAAGTGCAAGCAGCAAGGAGAGCGGTGCTGATGAAGAGCGGGTATAACAGGGGGTTAAAAGCCAGACTAGGGAAAAAACACACATCTGGGAATAAAAGCATGCAGAGAAATAGCGTTTTCCTCACTGTTTGTCCCCAAAACATTCTCCTAGGGRACCAAGACACGCGTGTTATTGACACCAGAGGTCGGTCTTGGTTATGTAGGACACTTCAAGACCCTTAAAAGCAGCTTTGGGCAATGAAGTGCAGCCCACATGAGCACTCACCGTGGATCAGGCTGCTGACCTGCGACACCAGGTGACTCGATTTTTTCAAAAGCTGGTGCCCGTGGGGATCCACAGCTCTGCCCTTCAGGCCTGGGCGGTCGCCCCGCGGCTCCTCCCGACTTGCCTGGGATGTGGGGCCAGTTCCAAAGTCGGGAAAAGCCMCGGTCAGCTTCTGGTTGAAGTATTTCTGAACCTCGTCCAGCTCATTCAAGTTTTTCCTGTAGGCAGCAGAGGGAAAATTGGGAGAAAATACAGCMGATGGATTAAAAATGGGTTGTACTTGTCAACAGCTTGTAGATACATGAATGAATAGGAGGTTAAGGGCTATTATTGGAAAAAATAGATCAGTAGGTAACAGTGTTSAGGTTGCTCTAAGGCCAAGTTCAGCAGTAGGTCAAGAACAGCAGCTGAACCAGCTATGAATCAATTTTGACTGGGAGGTTTTTTTWAAAAAAGCAAGTTTTAAGGATACTGGATCTAAGGAAACTGGATTTGCAAATGCCCTTCTAATARCAGTCATAAAGGCAAGGCCATTAGCTGATTTTACGACTGAGCTTGATGAAAATCTGAGCATTTTTGTCCTCATTAGATCGAAGGATTTTCTGAAATATTGTTCACGGGAGCAAGGAATGAACGACCCCAGATGTGCTGAGCAAAYCAAACACACAGATACAAAAGAAAAGATGGAAAAAAACAGGCACAATGAAAATGCTAACAAGCTTGGCCTTGAACCTGTGAAAAACAGCTCAAAAAAACTGTTGTCTGAACAGTGCATGTTGCTTTGTGGATGAACCAAGATGGAAAAAATAGGGAATTCGGTCTAGATCTGAAAATGCTAATCCTGGAGCCCTTGGGAGACTCTCAGCACTGCCACAGCCCCTCAGTCTGAATGCGGAGCTGCCTCCTTAGTCCCCCTTTCCTCCAGGCTCATTCCATCCTGCTGCAAATGACGCTGCTCCCTTCCTGGCAGCTGCTTCATCAGTTAACATCCTAGTTTAATTTCCATTTCCTTTAAAATCGCAGGCGAGACTTCTTCCACTTTAAGCCCCGCTTTGCAAAGCTACGCCCCGCAGGAGGCTTTGCCTTACCTGAGAGCGGAGAGCAGGGCCGTCCGGGAGGGCGGTGAGGACGGGTGCGCGCGGGGCGCCCGCGGCGCGCTCCCCTCGCCGTGCTGCAAGCACTCGTGGAAGCGGCGCACGTTCCGCATGTGCAGCTCGTGCCGGGGCCTGGGGGGTCCGGGGGGGGCCCTGCTGCTGGGAATGAGCAAATATTTCACAGGGAGCAGCTAAATTCACCGATTTGCAACAGYTTGGCCACTTTGAGAATATCCAAAACCTTTAAATGCATTAAGAGCCACTAGCTCCCCTCAAACTACTCATCCAAATGGCATTCAGAATGGCATTTATACAGTTTTTATATAGTTTTTCGGAGTAAAATAAAGCAAATGGCAGTCTCGGTGCTGGCTGATATTGCAGGTTTCTATCAGCAGCACAAGCAGCTGCGAAATCTGCTCTCCTGAGCAGATACGAGGGCTACCTGCTGGCCCGGGGGCTCAGCAAAGCACCCACCAGGCTTCACAGTGTCTTCCCAGCTACCTTCAAGTCCCATATAGGAAAAGTATCATCCCCTACATGTACTAATATACAGGCCAGGACTTAATAACCTGCTTCAATATGTGAATTTTGGAGCCCTAAAAAGGGTCCCAATGAGCAGCACCCGGCTGACTTACCGCTCTTGAGCGGGATTGTTGGCTTCATTTCCCAAAGTGTTCGACGTCCGCCTGGGAAAACCTGCGGCACCGCTGGGAAGGGCGGCAGAGTCGACCCTCACCTGCAAGGAAGAGCGCTCGTGAGTCGGCCTCGTATGGGAATAAGGGAATTAAAGCAGGATCTTGGTCAGTTAATGGGTAAAAACTTGGCTAAAGAGCATGTTTGCCAGGACCAAGCCAAAAATCTTTCTCTTTTCCCTTCTTTTCCTTTCCCTTCTTTTCCTTTCCTTTTTTAATTTTAAAAATGCCTGTCAAAGGGCAAATTCAAATATCAAGAGGAAAACTGTTTTTCAAGCTCTTTTTGCACTGCAATTGCAGCTTCTGATTTACATTTTCCAGGGCCAGTGCTGCTGTATAAAAAGGCCATCCAAACAAGGGAAAGTTCACWGTGCCATGGAGAAAAAACTGATAATATAAAGTAAAAAGCAGATAAGCCCTGCAAAAATAATGTAAAAAGCAGACAAACCCTGCAAAGTCACATAAAACAAAAAAAGATAAACCCTGAAAAAAATCAAAAGCAGATAAAGCCCACAAAAATCAAATAAAAAGCAAATAAACCCCACAAAAATCACATAAAAAGCAAATAAACCCCATAAAAATCACATAAAAAAAAATCAAAGCCTGCAAAAACTAAGTAAAAATTAAAGCCCACAAAAATCACGTACAAATCAGACAAACTCTGCAAAAATCACATGGAAAAGCAGATAAACCCTACAAAAATCATATAAAAGCCCACAAAAACTGTGTAAAAAAGCAGGTAAACTCCACAAAAATCATGTAAGAAAAGCTGGTAAACCCCACAAAAATCATRTAAAAAGCAGATAAACCCTACAAAAATAATCAAATAAAAGCAGATAAATCCCACAAAATTCATGTAAAATATCAGTTAAACTCCGCAAAAGTCATGTAAAAATCAGATAAAGCCAAAGAARTGTAAAAAGTCAGATAAACCCCACAAAAATGACGTAAAAATAAGATAAATCCCACAAARAAAATCATGTAAAAAAAGAGGCAAACCACAGAAAAATCACATAAAAAGCAGGTAAACCCCAAAAAATCACGCAAAAAATCATGTAAACCCCACAAAAATGATGTAATAAATGAGATTAAGGCCCAGAAAAAAACAAACAAAATATCTGATAAACTCCAGAAAAATCACGAAAAAATCAGGTAAACCCCACAAAAATCACGAAAAAAATCAGGTAAACCCCACAAAAATTACATAAAATATCAGATAAATGCCACAAAAATCACACAAAAATCAGGGAAACCCCACAAAAATCACATAAAATATCAGATAAGCCCCACAAAAAATCACAAAAAATATCGGATAAACCCCATAAAAACCATGTAAAATATCAGATAAATCCCACAAAAATCACGTAAAATATCAGATAAACCCCACAAAAATCACGTAAAATATCAGATAAACCCCACAAAAATCATGTAAAATATCAGGTAAACCCCACAAAAATCACGTAAAAATAAGGTAAACCCCACAAAAATCAGATAAACCCCACATAAAAATCACGTTAAAATCAGATAAACCCCACAAAAAATCAGGTAAACCCCACAAAAAATCAGGTAAACCCCACAAAAAATCAGGTAAACCCCACAAAAACCGCATAAAAAAAGAAATTAAACCCCCCGAGAGTCTTCCCCAGGACCCAAGCGCATCTCTTTGCTGGGGCGCCGCGGGCCCGGGTACGTACGGAGCAGCTCGGCCTCCGCGCCCGCCTTTCCTCTCGGAGGTTGCCCAGACTTTGCAGAGGGGCAACCGCCACCTTGAGCTGCCCCCGGCACTGGCCGCTGAGGTCGGTGACGTTGTACCAGCCGCACACGAGCTGGAAGCCGGACAGGAGAGGAGAAAGGTCCACGGACGCAAAGCCCATCACTCGCTCGGACTCTGGGGAGAGGAATATGAAGCACGGACTCATTTAAAACAGAGAGATTTTGCTGCAATGATCAAAGCCAAGCAGGCCTTGAAACACTTGGAGACTTTGTAAGGGCAGAAATGGAAAATGCAGCAAGCTGGGGCAAAAACTGCAGTTTTTATGAGGTAAAGTGCAAGTGAAAACTAAAAAACAAGTGGGGGGGAAATGAATAATAGCTCAATAAAATAGAAGGGAGACTAAAGATTTAGATTTAGGTTGTTTGCAGGCTTCTAATCGGGGTAGTTATGATGTTTGGTGCAAAAAGACTGTTTTGAACAACTGGACCAGCTGCCTCCCTATGTATGTGTCAAAAGTAGCTGTTGCTGATTTAATAGTTGCTATCGAAAATTAAATTAACCTCTATGTTGGCAATAGTTCACAGYAGGAGGAGGGCCTTGCTGCAGGGGTACGAAAGCTCATGAATCCTACGTGGTTCCTCATCAGGAGGCTTGAACAAGGGTTGTAGTGCAGGGAAAGACATTTTGTTCGGAATTGGCTAGAAAGAGACAAACAGTAGTAAAGAAGAAAGTAAAGAAGTAAAAAGGAAAAGTAGRAGTAAAAAATGGACATGAAGGCCAATGGGGGGCTGGCAGCAAGTGTGTTCTGCAGCCAGAGTTTGATTCTCACTGCCAAAATGCACGTTTCTTACCCATTCACTTTGCCAAAACTTTCAAAAATGCYGATTTGTCATCACGCTGTTGCATTTTTGTGCAACATTTTGTCTTTTCTGGGTTGTAAATTTATCTGAAGTACAGAACAAACAATCCTACCCAGGAAGAGGACCTAGTTTTTTTTCTGAATACAGAAATAATTCTTACAATATATCCTTGACACATCCTATAAAAGCACGTGATGCCACTCCGATTAAAGACCAGTAAAAAGCCCATCTGGCCTGAGAGGTCAAATAGTCTTTACAGGCAAATTTCCTTTTTTACAACCAATACTGTAATCTTAATCATTTGTATTTTATCATCTGCCTCTAGAAAATATACAAAATTTGTAACATTTGCACTGTTATTGCAACTGCTTTACAACTYGCTCATTTCTGGCCAATTATTCAACCAATTATTCAGAAAAAAACAAACAAACAAAAAAAATCAGCACACAGAATATGCAATAAAGAATGTCTCTGTGATAGGAAAATCCATCCTCCAAAATCTTGTGGAATTTAGAAATGAAAAGAACTTGTGGATTATGAACAAATCAAATCCTGCCACAAGATCCACAGGGAAAGGGATACTGAGGGGCAGGAAACCAGTGGGGAATTAGCTACAGCTCTCTCTCAATGTAAAGCAAAAATGTCTTTACAGTTTCCCTCTCCCGTTTGCTTGAAGATACCAGGGGAAAGGGATGTCAACCAGCACTGCAAATCTTACCTGCTTTATGCCACACTTTGAAGACCAAGGTCTGCTGTGGATCCAGGAGAAGTTCTTTGGACAATCTGTTAGGAATCAAATCATAATTGGCTGTGAAAAACAGCAAGAATAGTAAAATGTCTCTGAAGATTCAGTGCYGTTTTACCTATCTAGACCAAACAGATTTTCCCTTGAATGGGGGGAAAAAATGAGTAATTTCTTGAAAGTAGAGTTACTTTTACATGTTTTTGGCTTTTGTTTATCCAAAAAGGTCTTTTCTTGGGTTGTTGACTACAGTTTATGGCCTGATGCACTGAGGCACCTTAGAGTGGTTGGTCAATTCACCTACCCTGATTTGGACTCYGATATCCACGTCCGAGAGCTGCTCCCCCTGTGCTGTCTTTATACTCACTAGGGAGCAAGAGGCCTCCCAAGGGAATAATTTTTCCCATCCGAAGCCGAGGATCTACCAGGATCCAAGGAGACTCGCTGAGTACAGGGGGCCTGTGTCTCCTCAGTGGCCACGGAGGAAGCTCAGGGTGAACAGCTCAGACTGCAGACACCTGAATTCCAAGTATCTAAAGTCAGAGCAGGCGAATCCCATTTTAGAGGGAACCAGGGCACCCTTCTAAGGATGGAACAAAGCCAAACGAATGGAAAAAAAAATCCAATAAACTGGATCAAACCTAAATAAATCTTCTCCAAAGCCCTTCCTTAATGTGGGGAAAGGGCCCCRTGTGGGTGCTCAGCACTTACCGGCCTTGGTGCTGGAAGTCCCAGACGGGCGCGTCCGTGTTTTCCACCACTGAGGTGGCCACGGGAGCAGCGGCGTCGGCGACGGTGAAGGACACGTAGCTGCTGGGCGCTGTCACCCCGCGCTCTGTCAATGGGCTCCCTGGAAAGCAGGCAGAATTGGATACAGAATCGTAAGCAAAGCACAAATATGTTTTTCTAAAGGCAGGTCAAAGCATAAACGGTTGGTTATATGTTTTTCTAAAGGCAGATCGGCAATTAAAATGGGAAATTTGCAGCTGGCGGAAAGGGCTTTAGCCAAGGGGAAAACAAGGCCTGACTCATCCACCAAACAGCGTTCAGACACGGGTTGTTCCACATTCCCTCCTCCTCCCATTGGGGGCAGCTCTGGGCTCCCCAGGACAAGGGGCACGTGGAGCTGCTGGAGAGGGGCCAGCGCAGAGCGACAGGGMTGAGGAAGGGCCTGGAGCAGCTCTCGTGTGAGGAGAGCCCGAGCGAGCGGGGCCTGTTGAGGCTGGAGAAGAGGAGGCCGAGAGGGGACCTGGTCAGTGTGTGCAAGCAGCCGAGGGGAGGATGGAGGCAGGAAGGGGCCAAGCTCTTGTGGGTGGTGGCCAGKGGCAGGACAAGGGGCAGTGGGTGCAGGTTGGAGGCCGGGCAGCTCCATGTGGCCGTGGGGAAGAACTTGTTTGGTGGGAGGGTGCCCGAGCCCTGGTTGAGGCTGCCCAGGGAGGCTGCGGAGGCTCCTGCTCTGGAGACCTTCCCACCGCGCCTGGATGGAGCGGGTGCCCCGTGCTCTGGGTGTCCCTGCTGGAGCAGGGAGCTGCACTGGATGATCCCTAGGGATCCCTTCCAACCTCAACCATCCTGGGATCTGTGATCTAACGAGGGCACTCAGCCATACTCAAAAGAGTCTTATTAAGACTGATTTTGCTTAGCAGCTGCTAACACCTGACTTTGCAAAGGAGCTGCACTGAACAAATTGTTTTCCATCAGTTTTATAAAGCGGTATTTGAAGAATGAGGTAATGTAAGAGCTTTACGACTAGGGCACCTGCTGCATAATGGTGTCTGGATCAGAGGTGAACTGTCCTGATGCCCATTTCATTCCAACCTTTTGCATKTTGTAGAACTCCACATGGAGGTAATTTTACTTGTTTTTCAACATTCAACATTATTGAATCAGGCTGCTTCTTTAGATATTTTGGAGGATGAAGAAAGAGAAAAGACTTTTCAGACAGGAAAACTGTCACCAAAGCCTCAGAAAATGTCAAAAAAAGGGGGGATCACTTTGCATCTTCTCCCAGTTTTTGAAAACTGCGTCTATTAAGCAGTTCTTCCAAAACTGCATAAAGTTTGGCACCCAAAACATACTGGACTGGAAATGCATTCTAACATATTTTATCTGTAAGGCAGTAGTGAAAATCACAGCTTATGTGAAAAGCCACTGGTATTATTCAGTATTTGCCAGAAATAGTGGTACTTAAGTCATGGCTTCTATTGGACTCTTAGTTGTGCTCTAAGTCTCACGCCAGAAAATGCTGAGTGCTCTTTTTTAATCAAAGCACCTGGAGAAGGCAAATTGACCTTTGAACAAAGACTCTTCCATAAAAATCCCTTATTTATATCTGTATTTAGGCTGCAAGCAATGGCCTGAGCAATATCTGATCACTGCAAATGCTGAGCAAGCACGAAGTGATCAGGTCGTGCAGTAATTTTCACTCTAGAGGAAGGAAATTGGGTGTCGAGCTGGGTGATTTCAGGCTGCTCTGTCCTTATATTGCCCTTCGTCTCTACCCTGCCTGGCAGCCTCTAGATAGCACAAATAAGCTGGCTTTRCAAATTGGTTACATGCTAAAAATGCAGGATGGGCAAGAGGCTGAGATAGGAGTGTCCCAGGGTTAAGTTATTCAGATAACACTTCAAAATTCAGCTGCCAGCTGCAATGTGACCATAATATTGTCTATATTTTATTTTTCATTAATAGAGACTGCATAATCCCTCTCCCTGCTTCCCCTGTGCTTATGCAACGATCTTAGGGCTGCGACACCACAAAGCCAAGCTCAAAACCCACCTCATCCACTGCATTTGAATAMATTTGATGAGAATTTCTTGGTTTTCCATTTATAAATTTCTCCTTGCACTAAGTGTCATGCGCAGATCCAAGGGAAAAAAACAGTAAGGGTTGTTTTTTTTGTTTTACCTTTTAAACTTAGATGCATGGCTCTTTCCACAAGGATWGAGACAGCAACCGTGTTTTCCAGAGACGCCAAGTCTTCTTCAGAGGGTTTTCCATGGGTGGCTTCAGAATTTACAGTCTCCAGCTTCTCACTGTGATTTTCAGGGACCTCTGGGGCTTTCTCCGTTTCTTCCTCACTACTGCTGCAGTCCTCAGCATGACGGGGTCTGCTGCTCAGGGCAGGGGACGGGGAGGACAGTGCAATGTGGACACGCACAGCGGCTCCTGCCAGGTCTGCAGCGTTGCAGCGGAACAGCGGGTAGACCCCTGCAAAGACAGTTCACAACCAGTCAGCTGAACAAACCAAAGGGAATTCTCAGGATGGTTGAKGTTGGAAGGGATCCCTAGCGATCACCCTGTCCAACCCCCTGCTCCAGCAGGGACACCCGGAGCACGGGGCACCCGCTCCAGCCCGGTGCGTTGGGAAGGTCTCCAGAGCAGGAGCCTCCRCAGCCTCCCTGGGCAGCCTCAACCAGGGCTCGGGCACCCTCCCACCAAACAAGTTCTTCCCCACGGCCACATGGAGCTGCCCGGCCTCCAACCTACACCCACTGCCCCTTGGCCTGCCCCTGGCCACCACCCACAAGAGCTTGGCCCCTTCCTCTTCACATTCTCCTGCCAGAGTTGTCATGGTAAAGATCTCACCTGAGACYAGCAGGTTGGTTTTCACCATCGTTTCTGTGCAAGGCTTTACCAAGTGCAGTATTAGAAGCATCAGCTTGTAAACGTAGGAGCAGGGAGCAACTCCCCAAATGGCAACACCTTCGTTCTCCCTCTAGCAGTAATAAACAGAGCTAATGACCTATCCATACATCAGCCTACGAGCTGCTGGCTGGGCTGAACACCACACAGGCAATAAAGGCGCAAGTGACTGAAGAAAACAGTGGTTTCCAACATACTCCCCCAGTGCCCTGTCCTTCRCTCTGACTACTGACATTCAGCCTTCTTGGGAGGCATTTCCCCAACTCCTGGCTCTTTCTTGCTTTATTCGGATGCCAGATCTTTGAGGCACAATCTGTAATTCTGAAGAAACATTCCAGGCTAATCCAGGTCTTTTTTTTTCACCCATTACTGATCAACTTTCTTAGATCATTAAGATCTCAAGATCATTACTGTCAACTTTCCATCCATTTATCTTGCTAAGTTTGGAACTTGGGGAGGCAAGTGTATTAACTTTGTTGATCTCCAAGCAGAGGAGAAGGCAGTTGAGCCCATAAAGGGCAAAATAAAACTGTAAAAGTTATGTTTAAGGTGACCAGGCAAGTTAAACCAACAAGAACATCACTTAAGGGGGATGAAATAAAGGAATGTTCTTTAGGAACTCACCACTAACGCTTAGCGTTTTCCTTGACCTCTCTGCTAGGGCTGAGAGGTCGACGTAGGCAGATCCAACGAGACGGTCGGTATCAAGGGGTCTTTTCACATTGTTTTCTTTCCCGTATGCCCACCACACCTGGACTTCTAACTTCTCCTCCCTGAAGAACCAGTGCAGCCCAGGGCTCCTCCTGAGGGTCACCCTGTTTGGCTTCTTGAAGTTCACCACAACATTCTTTTTGTCATCACTCACTTTTGGTCTCCTAAGCAAAGTCCACGCGGCTTCCTGATTATACAGCTTGTACCTGAGGTAGCAATAAGTGCTTTTATTGAGCTGCTTCTGGCCTGCAAGCAGCACGCAGTGGACTGGCAGCCATACTCTGGGGGTAGAAACGGTCACAACTGCTGGGTTGTCACCCTGTTCCCATTCGTCGCTATCATCCATGCTGTCCTCAAGGTTTTCCTCGCTGCTCCAGCCTAAAAATTTAGCAGCTTCCAAAACTCGTTCCCTGTCATCGTGGCGAGCAAAAGTTATGGAAAGCTCCAGTCCTCCCACGATGGTCTGCAGGATGTTTGTGCCAYGAGGAGGCACTATGTCCTCTGAGAGGGTAACTGGGAACCAGCCTGTAATTCCTGCAGGAGAAGAGATCTAAATCAGCCTTATCTGACCTGGAAAATGTCAGGAACGATTTTTTCATGATTTAGTCATTAATCCAGGACTTTCACCTTGGAAGTGAAAGTTTGGAATTTATCAAATTAATTCCAAGCTGAAAAAACAGCGGGTTGTTACACCTCAGAAAATCTCACATGTAGCTGTGATCCCAAATCATTTCACTTCTCATTTCACTAATAATTCTCATTTCACAATCAGATTRTCCCTCACGAATCTCCATTACTAGAAATGATATCTTATACTTAATAAATAAATACAAGAATAAAAAGTTAATCCAACTGTTTTTTAAATTACCTAGGCTTTCGTTTCCATATTTGTCATCTCAAGAGCATCATTGGTCCTCCATCAAATTCTACCACTCTTGGACTTTCAATCATAAAGTAGGAAATAAGCAGCAGTTTATAATGACATCTAGGCACATCTATACATCTTGTGTGACACCAAGTGACATCTATACAGTGTCTTACTCTCAGCAAGGTGCCACTGGCTGCTCTCTTTTAATGTCTGAAGACTGACATTAATACAAAATACACTAATCACAGACATCAACTGCTGTTATTGTCCAGCAAACTGAAAGCTGATCTTCAAACAGCTTCCATTGTATGAGCTTCCTAATACAGGATTTTAAACATACATATACGCAATGCCTGAGAGAATTTTGGTCCAAAAAAGTAAGAATCCAATTTGTTTTAAGCAATTAATTACAAGAGCATCTATACAAAGCGTTGCTAGTGTAACTGTCACGTTACCTGATCTTTTTCTCAGCAGGTCTCTGGTTGGAACTGTGACTGTGCCAAGCTGATAATCTCTTGATGTCTGGGCTGCCAGCGTGTCAGTGACTGGAAAATAATAAAAGTTTGCAAATAGAGCAAAGTAGGATGCAGGATTCAGAGTGTCCTTCTAGAAAAAGCTGCATCACAACAACAGCAGATAGCTCAGCTACCAAAGCAAAAAAACTTTTAACCCCTGGAAAAAGGTCCAAACAAATGGCTCTGGATGTATCAGGTCCAAATCAGCAAGGAAACAGGGTGTGAGTAACACYTGTCTGCAAGTCTTGCCAGTGTGCATCAGAGCACATCCATTTCAGGGCACTTGCTCCATCCTCACTATTAATTTCTTCATTTAGAAGAGAGTTTGATCATCTGGAGTCTTGGAAGCCTTAATTCTTTGTGCATGGGAAGAGTCCTTCCCAAAGCCTTCTCTGAAGGCAGCTTAGCTAATTATCTCTGTTACTGACTGCACAAAGTCTGTCTTCTGAACTGAAAATTAACAGGACTGGATCATTACCTAAAATAACCCACCATTTAGCCCCTGCACTCGTCTTCCTTACCTGATTTGATGTTCTGATGGTAGATAGAGAAGACGATAGTTGCAGAGTGCAGGAGCTCCCCCAGAGAAGAGGCTTCTCCACTGCTCTTCTGCATGATGAGGTGACAAGGAAACTCCATGTGGTCCCCAAACTCTGGGCAGAAGTTGTGAGCCACAGAGCGTGTGTTCTGGGTCTCCGTCTCCGGGAGGAAGGAGGGCCGCACAGAGATGTAGGTATTGACTCCCACCCCTGCATAGTACTGAAGCGAAGGGTTCTTTTCTGCAACGGCTCTTCATTCAAGAAAGGAGAGGAAAACAGAGGGAGGAGTGGATATAACGTGCAATAAAGTTAGGGATCCATGCAAGCAAAGCAAAGGTTTGATGGTGGAACAAGCCATGAGACAAAAATAAACCAACACATTGGATTCTGTATTTGTGGGTTTTGGTTAGCTTGGAAGCACTTGGTAAAACAAGGACTTGTTTTCATCTGTGCAGAGGGACTGTTATATAAAATAGATGTGGGTTTAAAACAGATGGCCGCAGGTTTGCCTAGGACAAGTATGACATGGTGGGAGTAGCCATCACCAGGTCACCACTTTGGTGGCCAAACTAGGTGAGAAAGTACTGAGCACCTTCAGAAACATCCCCGCTGTAAAGGCAATAGCAGGATAAGGTCACAGAGAGCCTGCTCCAGGGAAAGCAAAAGGCCAAGACTCATTATTTTTACACACTAGTACTGATAAACAAAAGGAGGTGACACTGGCAGATGAAATTACTCATAGTTAAAGCAGGTCAGGTGCTATTCAGGTCACACACCTGAAGAATCAGGTTTTGGAGGCAATTCAACTTTCTTCTTAGAGCACCATATGGGAGTGATCTTCATCACAGGGAATCTACCTCAATCAAGACAGATCAATTACTGCTCAGAGAAGTCAGTGGACACAGCTCTAGAATGACCAGAGCCACCCTGCCCTTTGGGGTGGATACGGATATCAGCTTTTGGTGTAGAAAAATATGAAAAAAAGAGCTAATACTAATGCATTGCAAATCGAAGCTGCCTGCCCTACAGTCTTGAGCCTCCTGCAGAACAAATGCTCCTACAAAATGCTGCAGCTTAAGGGACAAAAATAACCACTGCTGTTCTTTATAAAAGATATTTTCTCTTCTGATTAGGACCCAGTTTGAATCTAGGTCCCTACAGATAAAAAAGTGGCCAGTTACAATTTGTTCTAATGCCCCAGCCTGCAGCCTCCAGATAAGGTTATTTTGAGAGCGAGCTCTTTGTTTTCCAATTAGATTTTACCTGGCTGCTGCCTGCAGACCAGCTGCTCTGTGTATCTGCACAGAAAGAGATACAGCCTGAGCACTTCGTATTCCTGCTGCTGTTTTCAGGGAACATCGGTATCTCACGCTCACATCAAGCAACCCTGGATTACATAAAGGAGGGGAAAGAAAAAGAAAGAAATGGTTAGCTTTATAAAACCACATCCAGTATAATCTGTGCTTTATTATATCTCGCGACACAAAATTCACTCATTAATGCAAAAAAAGAGAAAAAAAAGAAAACAAACAGATGCACAGCTGGGAATTTAAGCCTATTAAGAATGACTTTTTCTACAAGATGCTCTTAGCCAGCCAGAAATTATGGCCTGATGTTGGAGGCAGAGAAAAACTGTAATGTTTTTGTCCTAAGGGAAGCCTGATGAGATGGTGGGAACGGCTCCTTTTCATCCCCAGATTTAGGACACACGAGAAGCAGGATGGTCGAACCCCAACATGCCCTCGTGTCTGCACTCGCGGCCAGTTTTCAAATCCACCACTGCAGGGTTTTTACATCATTTTTATAGTACTGCAGTGACAAAGTCATCAAAAAAACAGCTTCTCTTCTGCTGCAAGCAGCTAATGATTATTGCAACTAGCTGAAAAACACTGAACTCCCTCTCCTGTCCCAGCTTTTCTCCATTTTTTTGTGTGACTTTTCCTAAAAATGTGTCTTTAATTCTTGCATCTTCCTGCTAAGCCTTTGTGATGGGATTTGAGGTTGTTTGTGTTTAATCACTGATTCTTACCAGTGAGAGATGGTAGAAAAGCCTGTGTGGTAGGTATCAGTTACCAAGAGACATACTTATTTTTATTCCCCCTTTCAGTGAATGCAGAGAGGTTCATATATAAGTGAAACCCCCCAAATCTTCCTTACCTGATGACCGGAATTCCTCGGAGGAATCAGTCTTTGGGACCAGTGGAAGATTGAAGGTTTGTGTCCCGATTTCTTCACGAYGCTGCATAGTCACCAGGGCACACAGCCGTGACAAAGGCAAGGTCCCTTTGGCAACCATCTGATCTCTGACATTTGGATARTAATACCTGGTAAGACACACAAAAAAAAGCTGTGTACAATCGTGGTGTTTTGATGATGACAGAATGAGCTGCATTTCTCTTGGGACAGAACACAGGGTGGCTTGAATTCAGGTGTCTTCCAACACTAGTTCTCAGTCTCCTGGGAGCTGAGGAACAAACTCTAGTAAGGAAATTGGAAATTTCTAGAGAAGGAGAAAYAATACATGTTCCTGAGTAGTAATACCACAAATTTAATTCAGGAAACTGCATTAAAGCACTGTTTTTAAATGCCAGGTGCTAACATTTGGTAACTTCAACTTGTGGGCATTATCAGTATCAGTGTAAACATGTCCTACATATAATAACTCTTATATGAGTATGTAGATTTTACATAGTTTGGTTTGTTTAGTACAAGCAGTTTATAAATATGCTTTTCTAAGACAGTTGCCTTTGTGGTCTCTACTTTCTGCTACCAGTAATTAGCTTCAGTTGCCAAAGGAACTATGATTTGAGCTTCAAGTTAAACGAGACAACCTCATCTCATCTGCAGCATAAAATGTTGTGCAAAGAGGAACAAATGCAAGCTAAGATCCTTTAATGAGCCAGGAAGAACATGGGAAACACCAATCAAGAAAATATGCCAACGTTTTGCAGCATATTCTGAAGCCAGGGACTGTAGTATGAAAATAAATAAATAAAATCACTCTGTTAAATACTATTATGCTGATAAAGTGGAGGAAAGAAAACTGAGAGCAGACATTTGCTAACAAAGCCATCAGAAAGGAGTAATCAACACTTTTTTGGAAGGAAGGGACCAAATGTTGATGAGCTCACTAGTTTCCTCCCATTATTAAATAGCAATCCYGTAATTAGGTATTTTTTCCCCAAAGATTCACCTCTACTTGTATTGCTGTGACACCTACAGATAATAGTATGTTRTTCTGTACCTGCACCAGACCTCAAACTGGATTCCTCCTGCAGACATTCCAGGTGCCATGAATGCACCCACCAGGAGCCTCTGCACCGGGACATCGGCAGGAACGGACAGGGAATGATGATGCTCATCATGAAAGATAGGATCAGGGATGCACAAGGTCGTTGCTGTACGAAAAGCCTTTAGCTTCATGCCTGCAAGTCAAGGGAGTTGGTTAAACAGCCAGTCCTGAATTSCCATGCACAAGGAGAGAAGCAGAAGACATTCAAGTTATGAACAGGGCGCTGAAGCTTCGGATACTTGAAGTGGTTTGGGACGAGCTAAGCAAGACACAAGTGCTGGGAATTCCTCCCTGGAAACAGAAATTTGTGGTTTGCAGGCTGAAAAAGCTGCTGCTGGATATGGCTGGGAGCTGACACAGTCCCCAGCAGTTGCTTGGGAACAGTGTTACTGGTAGTGTCATTTTTCAGAGGAAATAATGTATCKCTATTCAGTGTATTAAAGCTAACACCAAGTTCATGCCTTGGAATTTTATTTATTTAAATACTCCTTGATTGGCATTGGCTCCATATGAAAGCGCAGAGAATCACATACCGCTCTACTTAAGCGGACACAACATTAAAAAGCAACGTTTAACTAATGCAAATTAGCAATTAAGCTAATGCAAAGCTTTAAATTATAGGTGTTATAGTGAAACACACTGACCATCCTCGYGCAGTTGAGCTCCTTGGGAGGCAGCCTCTTGCACAGGGAAGTGGTACTGCACGTAGCAGTCGGCCTCCCCCCAGACCGTGGCCTGCAAGGGGGTGAGTCCCTTCACACTGTCCACGCGGATCTCAAACACGTGCTCCAGCAGGTCCTCTCCTTCTCTATCCAACTGCTGAGATAAAAAAGAAAGAAAAGTCACATAGAGAGGAACTTTTCTCCTGAATGTTCACAGAAAATTACCAGCAGGAGAGCAAATTTGCACTCTGCAAAAGCCAAAAATACATTTTTAGGACTAAAAGCCCACACACATCTAACTGAAGTTTGGTGGAAAACCTTTGTGGTGTGGAACAAGGCTTGTGAACAAGAAACACAATTTTCTGGAATTGTTTTTTTACTGCACTTGTCATAGGCAAAACRACAAATGTGCAGGGCAGTAAAAAAATGGGATAATGTCAAGACTGGTGAAAGAAAGCAGGGTAATAAAAAAAGTACAAAGAAAACACTGTATTTTTACACAGAATATGATGAATCTACAGCAAAACTGGCTACGGGAGAGACTGGAAACCATTGACCTGTTAGTGAAACCATAGCTCAAAATCCTCCTAGCAGCAAGAACTGCAGTTTAGGGAACGATACCATTGTGGGTGACATAGGAGGAGGATCCAGCGAGTGGACAGGACGCGGAGCGACGGGAGGGCCGGGTCCCTCCTCGTTCTTTAGCCTCTGCAGTTCCACTATTTGACGGGCTGAGCCCATGGCCAGAAGGACCCTCAGGCTCCCGCTTTTATTGCCTGTAAAAACATCCACCACGGGCAGATAGTTGTCCACAGCCACGACTGGGTACTGCGCTTGCAGCAGCAGATGGGAAATCTTCGGATCTCTGCAGGAGATTAAAACAAATTAAAAAAAAAAGCTCATTTCTAGTGAAACTTTTAATGTGCTAGAAACAAATGCAACTCCATTCCTCCAAAATTCAGTTACATTGGTCTTCATAAAGCACAGATCACAGGCTGAGATTGGAAGGGACCTCTAGGGATCATCCAGCCCAGCCCCTGCTCCAGCAGGGACACCCAGAGCACGGGGCACCCGCTCCATCCCGGSGCGKTGGGAAGGTCTCCAGAGCAGGAGCCTCCGCAGCCTCCCTGGGCAGCCTCAACCAGGGCTCGGGCACCCTCCCACCAAACAAGTTCTTCCCCACGGCCACRTGGAGCTGCCCGGCCTCCAACCTGCACCCACTGCCCCTTGGCCTGYCCCTGGCCACCACCCACAAGAGCTTGGCCCCTTCCTGCCTCCATCCTCCCCTCGGCTGCTTGCACACACTGACCAGGTCCCCTCTCGGCCTCCTCTTCTCCAGCCTCAACAGGCCCCGCTCGCTCRGGYTCTCCTCACAYGARAGCTGCTCCAGGCCCTTCACCATCTTCATCATTCTGCGCTAGCCCCTCTCCAGCAGCTCCACGTGCCCCTTGTCCTGGGGAGTCCAGAGCTGCCCCCAAGGCTCCAGCTTTGGCCTCCCCAGAGCGGAGCAGAGGGGCAGGATCCCCTCCCTGCCCTGCTGCCGACGGCCTCCCGATGCAGCCAGGAGCCCATTGGCCTCCTCGGCCACCAGGGCCCTGCTGCCCCATGGGCACCTCGGTGTCCCCAGGACTCCCAGGTCCCTCTCTGCAGAGCTGCTCTCCAGGAGGTCAAGCCCTAWTCTGTCCTGGTGTCAGGGGTTATTCCTCCCCGAGATGTACCTTCCTCTGGATGGGAATGGCCTTTTTTAACATTGGGAAAGCAGAGCTCTCTCAGCAGCAGTGTGGCCTTCATGCTAAACCAGCTTAGACATCTGTGGGGGATTCAACTGCAACAGGACTCTATTAACACACTACATTTTTATCAACTAGTTACGCCTCTGGGGCAGGAAGACAAGAAGTGATGGAGTCTCCATCAAGCCAAAAACTGCAAAACTCTGAGAATAAAYTGAAAATATAAACAAGCAAATTACACACTAGAGGCATACAATTAGAGTAATGAAACGCTAGGAATTAACATAATACCAACCAGTAAGCTCAAGCACCATCTAATTTCCCCGTATGATTAGCCTGACCTAACCAAAAGGAACTAATTCTTTGAGTTAGAGAGAATCTGTCCTATCATTTCCATTAATTTAAATTGGTTTTAGTAGCAACAGGATTAAAGTACAGTCAAAACACGAAGCATTTAAAGACATTTTTTGATATCACAAGCATTGCCCTGTGCTGTACAAACWGAGAGCATCTCTAGCAATGGGATTCTTCTTATTATTTCATCTATTAATATTTTAGTATAAATATCAATTTATTWTTATTTTATTATTATTYTTATGATGGGCATAATAATTTATTTGGCAAGACAATAATGGTTCATTCTGGAAAGGATCAAGAATCCTCCCATGTGCACTCAAGACATCACCCTGTTTTCTCTGAGCTTTGCTCAGGATATATCCCAAGACAAGAAAATACAGAGCACAGATGCTTACTTGAATGACACATAAAACTGATGCAGAGGAAGCTTCACTAAGCCCAGCAGTTTGTCACAGCCAGGGTTTGCCAGCTTGTTCCAGGCCTCGATGATCATGAAGTTGTTCTTGAATCGCTCCAAATGTTTGGAAGTCAACAAAAGAGGCATCACCTGGGGGAGTTCAAACCAAAATTAATACACAAAAAAAAWAAGCACTGGAAGATATTTGTTAATTACGGGGCAGTTTGGTACCATTAGGTAATTAGAGTCAATAGTCTTGTTTTCTTTAGAGATGGGAATTAAAAATTGAAGAGTCCTTGTCTAACATGAGGGCTAACAAGAAGTTCAGGAGACTGGTAGGTTTGAAAAAGAGCATATTAGGAAAATAAAGGAGATTTAGATAACAAGTGATCTTATGTTAAAAACAACTGTTTTTAAAGATAGTAASTAGCCCTTTAGAGTTAAAATAAAGCATGTCAGATAACTGTTTCAGATGATTTTTGCTGTGCTTCTACGTTCCGCTTTTTCATCTGAAGACTAAGTCTGATGACTCAAACCACTAAGTACTACAAAAACAAACAAAAAAACCCTCCATATTTGAACATCCTGACATTTCCAGAGAGTAATGGCCAAAAAACCCCAACAACTACAATCTTATAACATTATTAAAAGAGAGGAAAAAAAAAGCAGTGAAACATGGTGAAGTTTGCAACACTATGCAAGTCTGAAATTCTGCTGTTTGCTGGGGAAGTTTGCTGGGGCCATATCAGGATGAAAATCCAGACTTAGCAGATGGACAAATCGGTTAAGAAGAACRAGAGGACCAAGCAATGGAACAAAACAAAACAAAAGTCTACACTTATGTATTTGGATACTAATAATATAGCTTCTATGAAGAAAGAAAGGATAAATCAACTTCTTTTTCAGTTTTTACCAAGGCTTTCCTGACCAGTCCCCTCTWGTGCCTCATCTGCCATTTGGCTGGCTCAAGGAACTCTGCAGTGCAGCCAGAGCAATACTAAAAATATGTGACATATTGGTCAGAGACAAATGGTTCCTAAATATGTGAGAGGAACTGAGTTTTGAAACATGTTTGTCAGTGTGAAAAGGTGCAGTTCAAGCAAGGTACCAAGGACAAGGTGCCACTTGCCTGAGAGAAGTTAAAGGCAGGTTCTGTTGTGCCCCATATAACAGAGGAACTCGTTGCCTCCTCTGTACTGAGCAGCTTGCAGTTTAAATACACGTTACAAGRACCATGGCAGCCACGTTCTCCAGTGACAAAACCTTTTCCAGCRGGCACCATCAGTAGCACGTGCAGCAACAGCCCGTCCTCTTCAGGTGCAGTTTGTGTCACCAGATCATGGGACACAGAGGTCGATACGGCCTGTGGGAGCCGTGTGATCTTCGTGTTGGTGGTTCCTGTCTGCTGCGAGTCCTCACRAGGGCTTGGTTTGAAACCATGAAGRTTTTCTGTATTTACATTAATCCCRTCAGCTTCCCGGAATTCCAACTTGGGACTTGTTACGGCGTGAGCTGGGACTCGCTGCACAGCCATAGCTGACCTGGCCGTGGTGCAGGTGAAGTCCTTGTTGTCAGCTGCGAGCTCTAGGGACACCTGTGTCACCCAAGGCAAAGTCAGGACGTCAGCAGACATCCTCACGTACCAAAGCTCCCTGTCCTGTCTACGTGCCGCTCCAAATCCACCCGTAAAGTAGTTCTTGTACCCAAGCTGTAGCTTACTGACCCTGGAGTTACCCTGCAACCAAGGGAATCACACACAGCAAAACCCTTGGACTTGGAAAAGGCTGGAAATGTCTATCCCAAACCTTAAGAAATAAAAAAGGATTTATATTTTCTTATATTAGGTCTACAAAYCTTCATACGTGAGAGCTGGTGAACTAAAATAGAGAAAAATAGAGGAGCAAAGAAAAGAATATCTAGACAAAATCAGTAACAAAGTGATTCAACCCAAACCCAATGTGGAAAACACAAACCTTAAGGGGTCCAACTTGGGTCTGACCTCTTTCTTCTTTCACAGGGATTTCACAGCTGACAGAGAGCTGCTCAGAYTGAATTATCTTGCGTAACTCGAGGACTGCAGAGCCAATGGCCACCGGCTGAGGGGAGAGAGAGAGAGAAATCATTCCACGAATTTCTTGACGGCTTTAGCTAAAGACATATTGTGAAATGGAAGTCTTTGGAAAGCCTGAGAAGGCCACGGGCAACCACTTCTGTTGTGAGCTATACCAAAAGGGATTAATGTTTCCCTTACTTCCAATTCCAGGTCTCTGTAGGACAACAGTAAGGGAAACTCCTCCAGGACCTAGAGTAGTTCCAGATCAATGCAAAAAAATGAACATCCCAAATGCTACTGAGTTTGGAAATCTTTCTCAAAGAGGCAAATTGTTCATCCACTAAAAGAGGAACTCCTATTAGGACAGATGGGCAGATATTTGGTTTTTATTAAGACAAAATACAAGCTGATTTAACACTTTTCACTGATTTTACCACAAGCAGATGATTATGCAGATGTGGTTACTTGCATCTGTTCACCTAAAAGATTTWTTCCCCCTCAAAAGCACAATTTCTGCCAATTTCTCACACCTCACACGATTCCTCTTAGCCTTAGGCAGAGTAATGATACCAACTGCATCAAGATTAGCTCATTTGATATCGCTTAACACACTGTGTTCTGATTAAAGACTGACACTTCTGATTGATCCAATATCCCCAAACATCAAGAATTAAGTTTTAAAGACGAGGGAAGGACACATTTTGGGGGTCTTTCAGCCTTAAACTCAGAAAAATCRTTTAGTTGGGTAGAAAGATTGAACATCAGTTACTTCAGCTTACAGAATCTGCACTTAACATCATTCCCCTTCATAGTATCTGGCAATAGATGATTTGGTGGCTCATTTAAGCCACATTAATTAGTCTATATTGATGGTTGATGGCTGAGACTGCAACAAGTGCAATGAAGTCTGCAGATAACTTTAAAAAATACTATTTTATGCATAACTATTTGGAGGAAATGCAAATGCCAAGTTTTTCCATGCCTTTTAATACACAAAGTTTAAAGAACTTTTAGCAAGTACCTTTTTCTGTGTGCTTTTTCTCATGTAGATTTTAAAAGCAAGGTCAGAGCTCCACCAGTGCTCTATCATCGTTCCACCAAAATGAACAGGGAACACAAAACGCTGCTGAAATTTTACCACTGCAAGGAAGACAGAGACTTATGAGCTCTCACCTGGGTTCAGAGCTAAAGGGTTTTCAAGCTTCACCTGGAGCTTCCTCCAGTCTCTGCGTGGAAAACACAGAGGGYTGGGAACAGATGAGTGACATTCAGGGAACACGAGAGGAAAACGGTGACACTTCTCAGCAGGGTGGACAAATACAGAGGGCACTTGTGTGTCTACCAGAATCAAGGATCAAGTTAGGGTAGGAGCTGAAGGGAAAGCTCCTGTTGCTGGAACCCTCTATGAGAATCTCTTGAGGTTTCAGCCTATAAAATGCATTGCAAATCTCTAGATAATTAACATCTTTTTGCAGAAATGTTTGCCATTATTTGAATATTAAGCTTCCCTGTGGAGATAATCACTGCTCTGTTATTCACACAACCATCCAACTTAGGTGTGTAACTTATTAATAGCAAATTTGAAGTAAACTGTTCCTCATTTTCCAAGGGCATAAAATAGCAGCTTGGCAGCATCGATATCACAGCAGCATCTAAAGGCTGCAGCTCATATGAAATCTATGCTGGCCCAGCATGCAGTAAGAGATGGCCCTTGTTTTACAGTGGAAGAACTTGATCTCATCTTAGTTGATGCATTTCAAGACGTATCTGGACACAGAAAAAGATCTCCAAGAATAATCTCAGGTCCAGAAGGAAACAATCTGCAAAGAAAGACCGAGTTGATTGGTGTTCACTCCAACAAAGAGAAGAATAACAGTCTCAAAAAAGCCTCCCTGTGCGTGAYGAACGGAATAAATATTCTAAATAAAAACTCGATTAGATATAAGGAAAATTTTCTAGCAGGACAGCATTCTCATAGTTTGTCTGGGGAGGCTATGAAATCTCTACTATTGATCCTTTTTAAGGATAGATGAAATAATGACTCAAGAAAGATACTGGTGTGGTGGATTGACTAAATGCCTTTTGATTATTTTTAGTCCTTTCTCGTTACAAGGAGCTGAAATCTACCTAAGCAAGACACAGGAGGCAGTATTGTCCCTGTGTTATAAACATCCAAGATTCRGAAGAATTAGATATTTTGTCCAGACTCAAACTGAGAATATAGAACAGACCTGAGAACGATGTCCAGATATTTTAAGTACCACTCAGAAAAAAAGCAAAGTCAATGAATAAAACAATATGACAGTCATTTGGAAACTGCCTGAATTGCAGTTTCTAGGAAAAGCAGGCACAGAGGATCTCGCTCAAGCAGCTTTCTTGGCTCATCAAGGAGAGAAATGCAACTCAAAGTATCTTCAGGGATAGAAACACTGGTGCTTTTCTTTAAAGGGATGAAATGGCTACTGATTTAAGCCCAAAACTTCAGGATTTTACTGAATCTAGCACAATCTCTAGCTCCTCATGTTATGTGATGTTATGTGATATATTCCAGCATCTCAAAAAAAAATATTTACTCGATACAGAGGTATCTCTGATATTTGTGAAAGGAACTTACCATCTTGAGTACTATTGCAAAAAGGGTGGTTTTATTTTGAGACAACGGAATGGATTTATTGACTCACCGTGAATCCCCTAGGAAAAGAGAAGTGCAAATCCCAATGTCACTATTTCTTGGAAGCGGAAGGAAAAAATCCCTTGGATACCTGCTCCCCAAGAGGAACATTCATCCACCTGCAAGGTAGCAACTCTCTGCTGATAGAGGTGCCACTACTTATAATACAACTCACTGTATTTTTTTCCACGTAGCCAAGAAAATATACAGCAAATACTACTAAATAATTGCTGAGAGATGAAGAGGGGGAAAAACATGAGGGGAAAATGAATTCTCTCACCGTCGCCTGTGATTTTACTTGAAGCTATTCGGGTTACTTCTGTTGTCAGTGAGAGCTGTCCCTTTTCATCCTTGGAGGCTCCCACGGGGAAGTGGTACTCAACAAAGAAGGTACTATGAATGAAAAGGGGAATAGATGGTTACAAATCAGCAACAGTTTAAGAGCAGAGAAACTTCACATCCACAGTTTATAAAGCTACCACACAACAAGCCTCGTGGAAGACTAGCACGGAGGAAGGGGTAAGAGGTTGGTGAGACACGATCCCCCTTACCACTTTTTAACTAATGCAGGTCTTGGAGGCTTCCCAGATAAACTTTTCTTTCCTGGTGTAATCTGGACGATTTCAGGAGGGATTTTCAAGCTTTCAATGATGACTCTGGCAAGGTGGATTCGCCCCAGCAGTGCCAGCCTATCTACACTCAGGGAGACGAGACAAGCTTCTTTTGTACAAGCTTCTGAAGGAGCAAGTTGTCTGGTGGGAGAGCAGCTGAAAAGTTAAAACTGAGAGTCAGGGCTGTGCAAACATTCCTTCCAGTTCCAGAGGAAGGGAAAATAGCAGCTTGGCAGGATGTCAAAAACTGCTCATRGGTCACTGAAATGCATTTCTTTCCCCCTACATGCATTTTCCCTCCTTATCCATCAAACGTGGCCATCTCTGCAAGAGAAATATTAACATAYTGTATGATCTAGTACCTGACGAAAGAAAAAGAACACACTCAATATTACTGATTTTTTAAAGCATATGCAGACTACATTTTCAAAAATAAAAGCTTTATTTAATGTTAGATACAAAAAAGGGATAAAATGCAGCTACAGCTGTGGATTCACTGCTGCAAAAGAGCAACAGGATTTTTTTATATAATTTAAAAGCTCCCTTGCATCTTATTTTTAAGACTTAACTGGTAAATGCTTTTCTGTTGCTAACTCTGGAGAAATGAACTTCACCTGAATATATATATATATAAAAAAAAAAGCAGTATTTGTAAGAAAAGTCTCACAAATATCTGTTTGGAACTGAAGCAGAGAAAAAAAATTGAAGTTAAAAAAGTTTAAAATTTTAAAAAGTTAAAAAAGTTAAAGCAGAATAGTTGCCTGTATTGAGCTAGTAAAGCTTGGTAAGTGGATTTTTGAGAGAAATAGTTACAAGTGTATAAAACAAATGTTTAAAAATTACTACTATTTATTGTAACTCTCCCTGGCTGCTTGCCAGAATCCAGAATTCTTTATGCAGGCAATTTTATAAACACAAATGAGGCAGAAAAAGGGTAACGTTACCRTTTTAATTTTGTAAATGAAGTAATATACCTGGAGGCTTGAAAACAATATCTGTGACCATATGCTCTCTTTACAGAATTTTAAAAATATATTTGGCATTAAAAGAGCCATCATTTCAAGTCTGATATTTTAGGCACAGCTTTATTAATGCATGAAAAGCTGAAAATGTACCAAACTACCAACAAGACTAAAGATGAACTTTATTCCTCACTCAAGAAAAGGAAAAGCAGAATACTAAAGAAGACAAAAAGGTTTGTCATTTACAGAGATGCTAGGAAAATCCTTCACTAAAATGGTTATTTATTAGAGTGTGATGATTAGCAGAATTCTTGCTAATTGTAATTTAAAATGAGCAAGATGCTGCAGAACAGGTCACTAATGTAACTTTACCTGAGTTTATTTTCCATCTCTTTCACCTCCTGATCACAGGCACTCGACTCCTTCTGTGGACCCTGCTGGTTCATAGGACCAGTTTTCTTGAGAGTTTTTGTCTTGGTTGCTTTTTTAGAGGGGTTAACTTCATCATCACTGAGGAAATCACTTAAACTGGAATCAGATTTCTGAAACAGAAGCAATGCACATAAAGCATGAATATCACTGTCAAGAAAGATATACAATAGTCACAATAAATGAGATTAAAAAAAAAAAACTTGTGGATCATAATTCAAAAACCCACCACTTCCTTTTTCAGGCTTCATGGACAAATAAACTCTAGCTTCTTCCAAACTCAATGCCTAACTTCACAGCCTTTATATGATAATTTTAATAGTATTTGTTTGTAAACAATGTTTTTATAAGTGTCTATAAGATACTTAATGCTTATTACGCCTTATAATATCCAGCCCTCAACTCTTCTTCTTTTTTTTTTTTTTGATGTTAAAAAAAAAACACTTTATTTTCTAGTTTTCCTTCACTCTAGGGATTGCAGATCAAATCTCTTTTGTTGCTACTTACAGGACCCGTATAAAAAAGATCCTCCAGAAGACTCTGGTCGTAGTGGGGATCGTTGAGTTCACTGTCATACACCTCACTCCCAACAGAGAGAGAATCCAGAAGGGAACCTGTCCTATCCCAGAAATGCGCAGGTGATAAGTCAACACTGTGGACACAAGAGAGAAAAGACAAGTACAAAAAAAATACATCATGAATTTTGCAGATGATTTCAGGTAAATTTTGATAATCATGTTTACTCCACGCTGAATTTGTGYTATACTGTCTCATTAGAAAGTTTAGAACTGTGAACACACAGCACTGTACCCAAGCTAATAAACTCTGTGAAGATATCTCTGGATCCTTCATGGGGAAAAAAAGTGTAAATATATAATATATTATATAAATGTATATGTGTATGTGTATATACACATATATTTATATGTGTGTGTGTGTATATATTTTTATATATATATATATATATATATATTTTTTACACATAGAATCACAGAATATTTGAGATTGCAAGGGAACTCTGAAGATCACCTAGTCCAATTTCCCTGCTCTACGCAGGGTCAGTCAGTGCAGGGTGCCCAGGATAAAGTTAAGCCAGGTTTTGAGTAACTCTGAAAATAGAGATTCTGTAAAATCTCTGGGCAATCTGTTCCTGAGCACAATCTGTAAAAAATATCTATTAGTGTCTATCAATTATATCTGTTCACAAATAACCTTACTGAGTTTGGTAACTTTTGATCTATCAGTAATACTTAACATAAGTTTACTTATCACAAAACAAACAGGAAAAAAAAAATCCTACATCTGTGTATATACAAGTATCTTTAACACAAGATTGGAGAGAATATTCCAGTTTGGTCTTTTTGCTTGYTTATTTGTGTGTTTAAAGGGTTTTTTTTGTGTTGTGACTTCAGAACCATTTTGTGACCTGTAACATTTCARTGTTATCTAATAATTAAATATAGGGAAAAAAGTAAGCACGGGAAACCAGACATGAACTGAAATAGCTGTATCTGACACAGAAGTGGTAGCTGTCAYATCCCTGATTTATACAGAGGCAATAAAAATACCACTGGGATTCTTATTACTCTTTACAAAAAGATAGAAGAATGACATTTCTTTATCTGGAGGATTTATTACTACCAGTTTTCTCTAATTTTGACTTAGACTCGGTGAGTTCTTCAAAAAACATCATATTTGTTTTACGTGCTTTGCAGCATCTAAGGACACAACACATAGAGCTCTGAAGTAACTCAAGAAGTCTTATCAAAGGTCATGAGAAGTCCTTCAGAGATCATTATCAGATCACGTAGCTTTAAACTTTCCAGTTTTAGGCATAAAAAAACCACTCCTTCCACCACCATGTGTTGATATAATTTGTCTATATATTTCTAGAAACATGGAGAACACACAGGGTCAGGGAGCACTAAGCAAACAAGGACAAATTTGCAGGAAACCCTTCCTTCTGATACTCACCTGCCCAGCAGTAACTTTATTGCTCTCTCTTCAGAGGTTAGGTCCGATTGTTGACCTGAGACTTCACCTGAGAAAATATCTTCTGTGGCAGACATAAAATTTGAGTTCAAGCTTTTAGGGCTTCTGAGTAACAGTGACAGCAGTAAATAGAGAGGCAAAAGGAAAAACAATTAGTATTTCTGGTATGTTCAAGAGTGAAGAAAACCAACCCTCTTTTTGTTTTCATTTCCATTAGATTTTAATAGATGTATTTTTAATATAAAATAATTTTAAAGGGGCGGAAAGTTTATAGAATTAACATCAACATTCACTACAGTTGCTACAAACCCCACCCCTTATATCATTCAGAAATAAGAATTCAAGGTTTCTCTTGAATAAGAGTACCTTTGTCTTTTAAATTGCAATTGCACTGAAGTGAGAATATTTGAACATTCAAACTAGAATATGCAGAAGTATTTGATTTGTGCCACTAATTACTTCTATTTCTTTGAAAAATCCTTTCTCTGTGACCAAGTAACATTTAATTTACTATGTTCCTTAAGATACTCTTATTCCTTACAAACACTGTAAATATTTCCTTATCAAAAAATTACATACAAAATACAAATAAAACATGAAAAAAAAAGGTCAGTGATTTAAACTAAGGCATACTACATGACGCTTTGGATCAATTTACAAGATGCAAGCTTGTATTCACATGGAAAATTTAACTTCCCATTTGAATAAAAAACCCTAAATACTTGAAGTTTAAGCTTTGGAACGTAAGCTCACTTTCCTCTACGCAAACTCACTTTGGTTTTGCTTGGAAACCATCTGTCTTTATGAAAGGAGGCACTTCATCCAGCTCARTCTCCATGTCTGGGGTAGACTTCATTGCAGAAGCCACCATGGCATCGCGGAGTTTATTGCCTTGATCCAAAAGGGCTGAAAAAGAAGCACAAGGGATAAATCCCAACATTTGGGTGTCATCTAAAAGCCATGTGCACGTGCAGTAAGATTAATTTGTCACTTTAGGACATCTCAATAGCAGTCTAATTTTAAGTTTTCTTGCTGATTAAATAACTCAAAAGGTAACATACAAAAATTTACCCTGCTTTGGTGCTTATTTGAAGCTGGAATATGGAAGAGATGCTGCCTAGGAGTGATGGAAGAGAATTCACTTTCCATCAGAAAATGCCAATGCCATTGCATTTGGAAACCCTTTTGATCCCGATTCAAACACGAGCAATGCCTCTGATGGAAGCACAGCAGATGGATCAACAGGACCAAATTGATATCCAATTTTTATTATCATTTTCTGTTCCAAACAGCATWGCAAGAATGTACAAAGTATCACCCTTTCCTCAACTCTTCAGCCTTTTGCCAGTTGTATCTCTAGGCAGATAGCTAAAATATTATCAGGATGTATTTGATGTGGAATCTAAAGCATGACAAACCTGAAAGCAGGTCTTTTGTAGATGGGTTATGCAGAGACAGCACCTGCATGTTTGTTCTAGCAGGTGCTTCAGGATCAGAGCTTGGGGGAAAGGACACTTGCTGATCTGAAGGCTTCGCTTTGAAATGTTCGTCAGGGAAAATCCAATGGTGGTGAGAAGCAGAGTAAATATCTTTTATGTTTTCAGAATTCTCTTGAAAGAAGAAATGGTCTTTTTCTCTGTTAAACAAAGAAAGGTTATTTCAGTAACACAATTGAACCTCCTTCAAATTCTCCCTAGCCCTGCAGCTGTTCCCCTTATGTACTCATCCCAAAAAGAAATGCAACACGTTACTTTATTGACTCCCTATTTTCTACTCACACCATCAGACAGACAGTTGTGAACAAAAGACTGAAGCACCTCTTGGATCCACTGACACTGCTTAAGCTAAGTCAATGTAGGACACAAATATATTTCAGAAAAGAAACTGTCCCTTAAGCTCATAAGCACCAAAGCTTCGAAATTTCAAATAAAAAGCACAGTCAATAAATCAAGTATTCCAGAATTCATAATTGCATTGGTTAAAAAAAGGCGTAAATGTCAAAATAAATCCAAATTTTATCTCAAGGAAGAGAAAGATACCTGGGAGTTGTGGTTTTGCCGTGGTTAAGAAACTCTTGGCCAGCAGAAGCCACCCCTGTTTGCCTGGGTTGCTGTGATGGAGCAAGAAGCTGGGGCTTGTCGCTCCCCTGGGCAGAAGGGGCGAGATCTAAACTTGCATCTGTGGTTGGGACAGAGCTGCTGGTGTCACACGTTTCGGGCAAGGGTTCTAAAACCAGTGACACCTGAAAGACAGAATGTGAAATCAGGATTTCATTCTTTAAGTGCAATAAATATACTCACTTTTACTCTGCATGCTAGGGAAAGATGTTGCTTTATTTTTTTTTTTAAAGGCATTTTCATATAGTTAAGTTTCATATAGTTAAGCAGAACTTTAAAATTCTCACATATTTACAACTACTTATTTCATATTCCGTGTTTTCAAATCACAGATAACCACCTATGAGCATTAATTATCTAGAGCCAGGGCTGAAAAGCTTCATCATCTTTACTCCAGGTTTCAAGATCTTGTACAATTTTAGCTCAGTGAGGCTCTTAATTAACATTAAAAACACCAGAGTACCCTTAGATTCACTGTTAAAATTCACCCTCCCTCATGATAGAGCCTACAAATTCTCTTAGCCAAGTTAACTACTAGTATAGTATGGCTTCCTAAACAAAATAATCAGCACTGACTGTAATTATTTTTCATTTCCAACCTTTAGTCCATAAATATCTTTGGGGCATAAACCAGATCTGCAGTGCRGCCCCAATATCTGACTACACTGTGAATGTTGCAATGTGATATGATATAATAACTAAGAAAGAGCAAAAAWTTAAGGACTACCTGCAGCTCTCCGATCTTCTTGGATGTTGGCGAAACTATGGCAAAAAATCCACTGATGGGATGGCTGGGAGAGAGCTGGGACAATCCGGTAATTTGTACCGTGCCCACTGGGAGCTGATCGAGTCTGGTCATTACTTCTAGGACCAGCACACCCATATCTGCAAAAAATATGCATTAGTTTAATTGTATTAATCAAGCTCATTAAGTAGCTTCTGACACAACATACTTCAAAGGTTCGATATAGATAAAAAACATAATGAAAACTATTGAGTGAAAAGGAAACGTGGGAAAAAAAAAGTTAATGTATGGCTGTATCACAAAATTATGACATGAGGTAAAGAAGGGTTAAACTTTCATAATGATGATAAATAAGTAGAAGATATCCAGTCTGTTATATGATTGGTGACAGCAAACATAGGTTTTGTGGATATAACTTAGATACCAGGCTACCAGTCAAAAAGAGTGCAGACCTATCAGTAAAGTAGGTATTTTATCAACAGTGCCAAATCACAGGAACACATTTACAGCCTTCACAGCCTCAGAGCACTGAAATCTGTAATATTTMATGCACTGATGATGCTAAAAGTCATCAGTGTGGAGTCTGATGGGGAGACTACTAATAGTCGAGCCCTGAAGCCAGCAAACACCATACAGAGATGGAAAAGAAGAGCTCCAAGCCCCTTCCGTGTGCAGAAATAAAAAAAAATATATATATATAAATAAAAGATATAAAGAGAAGCTGTTTTGGGTAGGTCCAAGGCACGGGGCTCACCTGTGAGGTAGGCAGTGAGCTGCTGGGGCCTGCAGCGGACSGTGTAACGGGCCGTGGCCTCGGCCGCCCCCGGCTGCAGGAGGGCCCCGTCCGAGGTCTCCCCCCACCACCGGAGGCGGACGAGGAGGGCGGCGGGCGGCTTGGGGAGGGCCCAGCGGGCCCGGCCCACGGTGCAGCGGAGGAGGCAGCGCGGCGGGCCCTGCACCAGCGGCGGCAGGCCGGGCAGCGCCTCRCCGGCACCTGCATGAGAGGGGAAAAGAGAGAGATGAGACGGCGGCGGCGACGGGGCCGCGCCAAGGCGCCCGCCCAACCGCCGCCACCTGGGCCCGCCACTTTCCCAGGGAGAAACCGCCGCTTCCCCGGGAGAAACCGCCGCTTCTCCGGGAGAAACCGCCGCTTCTCCGGGAGAAACCGCCGCCTCTCCGGTCGTCTCGCGCCCTGCCGGCTCCCGCCGCCCACCTTTCCTCCTCCGAGCCCCTCCCGCCTTCACGGCGGCCCCCGGCGCCCTCCTCTGCCTCATGGCGCCGCCGCCGCTGCCCAGCAACCGCCGCCTCGGGGCGAGAGGGCGGGCACTTCCGGCGCGAGGACTACACCTCCCGTGATGCCCGGGAGGGCCCTCGCCATTCAGCCCTACGGAGGAGCGCACTACATTTCCCAGCAAGCCGCGCGAGGGCGGCATCCGGTGCTGGCGGCGGCGGACTGCGTTTCCTGTGGTGGCTTCCGGCGGGGCGGAGGAGCCGCGCGGGGGTTGGCGGCGCTGACTGAGGCGGCGCTCGGCGCTGTCGCTGGTGTCGGTTCGGGGGCCGCCGCCGTGTCCTTGAGCGCCGCTCCGCGGCCATGTCGGCCCTGGAGAAGCAGCTGCACCTGGGGCGCCTSCCGCCGCGGCCCCCCATGCCCGGCGGCCAGTCCGGCTCCAAGATGCGCATGGGGTAGGTGGGGGGGTAGGGGGGACAGTCGTTGCTGAGGGGTTTATGGGGTAGAGGGGTCTCGTTGCGGGGGATTGGTCGTTTTGTGGGGGGGATCTGGTCTTTGGAAGGGGCTGTTGGAGGAGCTGGTCGTTGGGAAGGGTTTGGGGGGTTTAACGGGAGTGTTTTTTGTGGGGAGGGCTGGGAGTAGGTGCCCCTTGGAGGGGTTTGGGAAGTGGTCGTTGAGGGGCTGCTCTTTGAGGGGGGCTGCTCGTTGGGAGTTGGGGATTGCTCTTTGGAGGAGCTTTTGGGGAGGGAATTCTCGTTGTGGGGGTTAGGGGGGTACTTGTTGCCCCCAAATACTGCAAGATTTGGGGCAGCTCCTTTCTGTGCTTTTTGGGGGGTAGAAATGAGTCATTTTTGCTGTGAGAAGGCAGCAGAGCGGCCCCTGTTTGATCAGTTTGGGGCCCTCTGTGTGGAGTGGGCTGAATTTGGGGGTTCTCTGCACTGGGGCTGTGCTTAGGGGGGGTTTGGAGGTGCTCATTGCTGGGGGTTTGGGGTGGGGGGCTGCCCAGCGCTGGGGCACGTGAGCCCGGGGCTGCCCCTTGCTCGGAGGAGAGGGAACCTGTTGCTGCAGGAGGGATTTTCGTCCTGCTGGGAAGAAGGGAAGTGCCTGGAAGGTGCTGGGATGGGCTGCGGCCTCCTGATGGGAAATGTGGCGTTTGGAATCAGAGCAGGACTGGGTGTCCTCACAGGATCACAGAATGGTTGAGGTTGGAAGGGACCTCTGGAGATCATCCACTCCAGCCTTCCTGCTCGAGCAGGGACACCCAGAGCACGGAGCACAGAGTGGCATCCAGGTGGGTTTTGAAGACCTCCACAGAAGGAGACTCCACAACCTCCCTGGGCAGCCTGGTCCTCTGGGTCACCTTCTTTTTGAGGCTCTGGAAGCACCGGCTCTGGCTTTCCCCTGCTYATCAGATACATTTCCCTGAGACTAATCAGATAGGTGGTTTCATTATGAAACTTTCTCCATATCTTTCTGTTGAGAGCTCAATAAAGCAAAACATCTTTGCTCACCCAATTTCCCTCTTAGTAGCCCCTTTTTCCAAGTCCTTTTGCCACGTGCGCCTGAAGGAAGGAAGGTGTTTTTTCACTTGGGATGGTCCAGCACCGAATAAACAGATGTCAAGCCTTTTTAGGCAGGAGTGAGACCATCTTTGGGAAGCTGTGGGCAAGAAGGTTGATTGGAAGGTTGGCAGATAAGTTCAGCTGTGTTTGAGAGGAAATAAAGAGGACTGGGACAAGAACCACCTTGGCAAAAGCTTTCCCAAAGAAAAGGGGAGAAAATCTCATGCTCTGCRTTCAGTGTCTGCCAGCTCCAGGTGTGCTTTGCACTACTGCTGGTGATACAAAATGCTCTATTTAGAAGATAAAAATATCCTGCAATTCCTACAGGAAATCTCCTTTGCCCTGATGCATGAAAGCAGATAACTAAGAGAAATACTGGAAAAGACAACYACTCTACTGTGCCTGAAATAAATTGTTTAGATATGTTGTGGATACTTTAAAATTTTCCTTTGCAGTCAAWGTTCAAAACTCTTTGGATAGATGCAATGTAACTGATATAGTTAGCATATAGAATAATGTTATCAGATCTTTGTCACTTTTTAATGAGAGTTCACTTTAAAACCAAGCTTCCTTTACATGTTTAATGGCACGGCTTTAAGTCTAAGCCAAAATCTCGTATTTAAGGATTTGATTTGTACTGTGGATTTCATTTGTACTGTTAGTGAAAGCATAGAAATGAGAAATAAGTGATTTTGAATGACTTCTGTAGATTTTTTTTCTGTCAGGAATACTGGGCTCCGTTTCCTGATCCTGTGCTGAACCTTATTATTGTGAGCAAGTCACTAACCCATAAGCTTTCCTACACAGTTGTGCTTTTTTTATGCAAGATTCAATGTGTTTTACACTGGTTTTGTACCCTAAATTCAGGCAAACTATCTAATTCTCCCCATAAAGCAGTGCCTACACCTGTGGCAATATAAATACCATGTCACGTTGTTCCTTTGACTACAGATGTTGCCACAATTTAATAATAAATTTAAAAACTTACAACGTTGATGTCAAGGTGACCTTAAAGAGGATGGAAATCAGTTTGCAGGTTGTCTCACCACTGGTGTCAGCTGCTCTTGGGTGTTTCCTGAAGGCAGGAGTCTCCACGGAGGTGAGGACTGGAATATCAAAAGAGAAGTTCTTGCAGCATCATTTGATGTGCAAAAATCTCCAAATCAGTAAGCTAAAGAGCTCCTGTTATTTTAATGTTAGGTTTTTTTTTTTTCTTTTCACCCTTAGGCTCATAATTCTCTATTTTCTTGCAAAATGTTACTGTGCTGTGGGTACGTTCTCCACGTCAGCGTAGCAGTCTGTGAAAATCCATTCTTTTGATAATCCATTCTTTTGATAGCACAAGTAAATTAGACGAAAGCCTATGGACCATTAACTTCATGAGGTGCTGACAAAGCCCCCATGATGCTGCTTCCTTCACTTCTTCATCCCAGGTGAACTGTTACATTCATGTAAAATACCTTTTAATTGGTAGGAAATGTGCTGTTGTGCTTAAGGATGAGGAATTCCAGTGTCCTTTCCCTTAGGAGGTGATAATCAGGCTGTCGTTGCACGCTGCAGTTGTTTTTTTCTTCAATTTCCTGCAAACACCTCAAGTTCTCTCTCTCTCTCTCTCTATGGAAGTTGTTCCCGCTGTTTTACGCCCTGCATGTCCAACTCAAGCGACCTCTTCCTAAACAGTAAAATTGTTTCATAGATTTCTGACATTTCTGGATGTCAATCTTCCAGCCCCTTGCTTATCAGCTTCATTAGTCCATTGACTAAATTCCTTATCCTTGAACCTTTTTTTCTTTCCGAAACTCTCTCTTTCCTGCTGATCTTAAAGGGCTCAGCTTTGCTTTTGGATGGCAGTACCCAAAACTGGACATCAAACTTCAGCAGAAGTTCATTCTTCACACAATTTCTCTGTGTCTTTAATGCTAAATTCATCCATACAACAGAGGTGATTTTTCTTTTTTTTTTCCCCTTTTTTTGGGCATGATTCTGTTCTTCCTTCCCCCCCAAGTTGTTTTCTGCAGTTCAGCAGTGACCGCTCGCCTCCTGTGCGTGTTTGTGTCGATTATCCACATCCAAGCTGGGATTACAGCTACCTTGGGAAGATGCAGTTTGCTCCACAGTGGGCAGGTGAAAGCAGCTCCTGAGAAGCCCAAGGTGGAGCAGGGAACGTTGCTCTGGGCAAACAGAGAAATAATTTACTGCAACACTTGAAATTTCTCGAGCTCCAGTTGCCCTGGGCTGGAAAGGCAGCGTGGAGTGACAGGACAACCCCAGTGAGGCAGTAAGCGTCCCAAATCCTAGATTCAAGCATAAAGCTGGTATTAATATTTAAATGAAACCCGGAGAGCTGAATGGCTAAAATGGCTGCTGCAACATAGTTTTAACAGCCTCTTACAAGATGTACGCTGAATTTCTTCGTATTTCACAGTGCTCTGCATTGATTTCTGCTACCTGGCGGCCCCTAAATTACGACCCTGTTGTCTGCAGCCTTGCACGTGTGCTCTTCCAGAAATGCCCTCTCTTGCCAGCGTAGCACTCACTGCCTCTATTTGTGTTTAAGTGCTCTCTGCCTGAATTGCTCCACTGAAGAGAGCAATGTTGTTTAAATCTCCTTTTTTCCCCTTTTTTGAAGGGAATTGGTGCATCTTTTTGGCTCATGCTGCACACGAACATCACACAAGGGAGAGGAACTCCAATAAAAAAAAAAAAAAAAAAGGACACGTAAAATGAGCTTTTAAGGAGCAAATCTGTCCACAGTTGCCTTTGAAATGTACCACGGTCGCTGAGGCCTTCCCTCAGTTTCAAGGGAAATAAAATCAAACTTTATGGCCAGAATTCTCCAAGCAAATCAAATAATGGGGTTTACAAAGCTGCTGGTGTGACCAGTAAAGACCAAGAGCTATGGAAACAGCTCCTGACAGCTGGAACAGCTTGTGTGTGCAGACCTTTGTATTTATACTTTAGTTTTTTTGCTAGTTTGCTTATAGACCTAGGTTATTCAGGCTTGAGAATCCAAATTGGAGGTGAAAATGAGGAAGAATTTCCATTTATGTTCTAATCTATGAATAAAAATGGTGTGTGTGATGGTCCCAAGACCTCGTTATGTGAAAGACGATGATCAGATCTCATCCGTTTAATTCCATAATGACAACGACTCTCTTCTTATTCATTCCCCAAACATTTTTATAAAGAAACAAATTATATCTTCAGTGTATTGAAGGCAAACTTAGAGAAAAAATTTTGTCAATATTTAGACTTYTAAAATGCAACTTGCCAGGCACGACGGTTCTCACATATTAGCTTATATTTGATGTGCCTTGGTGTAGCTCAAATAGAGCCTGAGAATTAACCCTCTTGACTCTCATATATTCAGTCCTATAATTGCTTAAATAGCTGTAAATGTATTTGCTAGGTCATCAGGGAAAAAAATATGCCTAGAAATGGTTTTCAGTGTTTGCTACAACTTTCCTTTAAGGGAATAACTGGAAGAAAGGCCCTTTACAAACCAGTGAGCAAAAGAGGCTCCTAAATCCATCCGCGAAGGCTCCTGTTGCTCCATTGCAGCTTGTGCATGTTTATATTACGTGCTGGAGAGAACAAGCTGCGCAAAATGATAAAATCAGCTGCAGAGAATGTCCAGAATTTATTTAGGAATTCTGCTACCGTAGTTGGCTGGATTTGAGCTGAAAAACGTGGCTCGGTTGGATCCGGTTCTGTTTTGGTCTGCTGGATGCTTCCAAAAGGCAGCGATTAGCCCCGTCCATTTAAATATTTGCTCTGCAGAATGTGGCTTCAGCAAAGGAAGGTGCAAAATCACAGCTGCTCTTGGCTGGCTTCATGTCTCCATTTCAATATGTGCTGATGTATCGCTGGGGAAAAAGAACCTTTAGAATAATAATAATTTTAAGATGCTATTTTTTTTCCTCTTTAGAAAAAGGCCAATTTGTGCTGTAGTGCTTTAATTTTAGCACTGTGATTGCCTTATGTGGTTCAGACACTGGTATTTTTTTAAATCAGCTGTTTTGTGGAAAATAGTGTGGTGGTTCTTGCCCTGTTAGGGGGTGGTTATGAAATCGGAGGTCTTGGACACTCCCGGATATTGCTTGGAACAAGTATTTTGCTTTGAGTTGTAGTCTGTAAATATTTGCATCAGAGGTGACAACGGTTTTTAATTCCCAGGTCGTCTTCACTTTCTGCTCTAATTCCCCTGCAAACACAGGAGTTTCTAGTAGTTCTCCCATATTCCGTATATCTGACGCAGAACTGCTAGTGTTCCTTCTGGAGCTGTTACCTCTTAATAAGCTGGATTTTTGAGGAATTTATTAATACTTCTATCTCAGAGTGCCACGTTGCCAGGGGAGGGCTCGGGGCAGATCCCATGGGTTCCAAGCGCTCTGCTCTTCCCTGTTCTTCCTCAGGAATCTCCTTTCAGCCCCTYACCTCCTGGCTTTGTTTTTAAACAGATCAGACTCCATCAAGTCATTTCTGTTTTCCAGCCTCCAGAAGATTCTCCCAATCTTTTCCAGTTGCCTCCTTGGAGAGATTTAGAGGGTGTTGCCACTTGTGACAGGAGGTTGTTGGAGCCAAAGAAGACCCTCACTGACAACTGGAGCAGCTCCAGTTCCTCCTCGCTGTCACATGGGCTCATAACATTAGTGTGCAAGTGTGAAGACTCATCCTCTCATTRCTAGCTAGCTATCTGCTAGGAAACAAGGCCTTAGGAACAAACCTTCTGCTCTCCTGGCAAGAGAGATCCCTGGTAAATTCCTGCTGTTTGCCAGATTTTGGGATTATCTRTGTGAAAGGATACAATTAGAGGGATGGTATTTGCTGATCAAGTGGATTTATTCAGGACGCTCAACCCAAACCCTAGCTATAACAGGCTGAAAAAATGTCGTAGGGCTGAAATGCAGCATTTGAAAAGGCCGATGGATTTGGTGTCATTAACTGCACATCTGAACTACATCACTCACAAAATAGATGTTTTTGGAATAATGTAGTTTTTTAAAACATAGGGCTGACTGCARTCAGGTAATAGATTGTAGTAAGTAATTTTTCTAAGTCTAGGGAATAGAAAWTCATCCACGTTGTGGGCAGTTTTTCTCTCCATCTCCAGGAAGACCCGGGAATGGTGCAAAGTGGGACATGGACAGGACACAGGCAAGMAAATAGGATTTTTGGCCTGAAAAGTGTGTGACAAGGATAGTGTGTTGGAGAATGATGCAGTCTTTAATATTACAAAGAATAGGCAGTCATTATCATTTGGTGGGCTTGAAAGCAAACAGGAATACTCCTTTTTGCTCAAAACATAACTAAGTTGTGGCATTTGCCATGAAAGTTGTGGCACAGATGCCATGAAAGGAGCTCTGGCTGGAGCTGACTTGTGTTTTACATGGATGGTAAACGGGAATTACCCTCCGTTAGGGAAACATGATGCTGGGGATGCAGAAGATGCCCCGCCTGGAGACAGCAAGAAGGTCTCTTGTACGTTGGCACCTACATGTGGCCACATGGAGCTGGTACCTTGAGGTGACAGAGCTGCAGGGACCTTTGCTGTGTCTCCCTGTGGCAGCTCCTGTTGTCCTAGAAGRCAACACAATCATCATCATGAAGCTTTATCAACAATATGAGTTTGCTGGAATTCCCAACAAGTTTGGGCTTGTCCAAATTGGTATTTTGGGGATCCTCATCTGCAGTGGGAGTGCTTGATTTTCCCCCATCAGGATGTTACTTAAATGTCTTGGCAAATGTCATCTTGAATACTGGACACCTATGCAGCTCCTTCGAGAGATGAAGATTTGAGTGATAAATATATTTTTTCATCCGTTCAAAAAGATTAATCTGAGGGAGTGGAATTGATTCATACTTTTCGGGATACATCTCATTTAAYTGAAGCTTGACAAGAACAATACTGAAGTCTGGAGCCCCTCGAGGTGGATTTGGCACATTCAGGGGGTGGATGTTTTATGCTTCCTACTCTAGAAGTGTCAAGCGGGGTGGGGATAGTTTTATTTCTACCAAATTGAAAAGCTACTTGTTTATTTGYTTGTTTATTTGTTTAAGGAAGCAGAAAAACCTGGAGAAACCTCTTCCGTGGAGCAGGTTTCTTCTGCAAAGGTCTTGCACCCTGCACCCCCATGGCTGCTTTGGATGCTCYGAGCCTCCCCCACAGGAATTCAAGTGCAAAAAAAGCCTCTTAAAACGGGGCACTGTTCCTCATGCCACTAGTCTGATTATGGCACTGCCAAAATTAAGCATTATCCTTTTAGCATCCCCCCCCTTCCCAGTGAATATAGGCTTGGGAAACAGATTTGGCATCAACTGAGTCATCAGGAACATTGTGATTGCAGAAGCCTCCCATTAGCAATGGGAGTGGGAAGAGAGGGCCCAGCTGCACGTTTTGATTGGAGGGTTTTTTTTTTTTTTAATATATTGGTTTATCAGCCAGGCACTTTTGAAAGTCCTGGATTATGTAATGTCCAGTCTTCTACATTCACCCATTATTTTGGGGGGGAATTTTGTGTTCCCTAAGGTGCTAGATACAGCTAGAAATGAGCCTCAGAGGACGGGCTAATTTAAGGCATGGTTGGATGCAGGAGCTGCTGTGATGTCAGGAGGCTGCAGCCCRGCTTGGGAAAGAGGGAATGAGGCTCCCTGCAGCTGAGGAATGATTCATGCTTTGCAAATGTGCTCCTGGGAAAATCAGGCCTGGTCTTACTGCCTCCACTCGGGAATTATTCCCTGGATGTGCAAAGCACTGATAGGAAGGCGCCGGCTTATTCCAAGGGATGCTGTACCTGTTACCTGCRGAAACCTGGATTCCTTAGGTAGGAGAGGATAAGGATAAGCCAGGGAGCTGTAGTCCGTGGCCATTASATTTATTTGAGGCAATGGAGATGTGGAAACCTAGGATGAAATTGCTTAATCCTCTCCTTTTCCCTTGTCCTACCAGTGTCCTACAGAGTTCTAATACTAGAACTTGTTTACAAACAAGTCCAAGTTTTAATCATTGCAGTGGATTCCAGGACACCTGAGCTGTAATTACAACTTAGCGCCATTAACTTCAAATGTGACACATTTAATTTATTCTGCTTCCCCTGATGTTTCCAAGCAGGGACCCTCAGGAAACTTCCATTTAATTTTCTCTGCCTGGTTTCTCTATCAACCACCCCATGACGGGCAATTTGTTTATCTTTGGGGGTGATAACTCTTACAGAAATTAGCTACCTTTAAAAGAGGGAATTGCTAGGAAAGCTGTAATCTCAAAAATCCTAATTCCTGGGCGTTTTTCCCCCATAAGATGCTGAATTTCTTATATCCTCTTCTACATTAGTAGTAACCTTCAGGAAATAGCTGACGCTTTGCTTTGCAAGCGTGWGGTGTCAAGGTGACTTGGGAGAGGGATGTATTTTATTTGAGTTGTGATTCATGGGCTGACTCAGGAATTCAGGATGAGTTCCTGCATTCCAGGCATGGAAATGCTGCCGGTTGTGCTGACTTTAAGAATAGTCTAGGGCTAGTAAATAAAAAGATTCCAGCTCTGGGTTTGTGGCCTTTGTGTGATTCACAAATCGGCGAGTTGGAGGGTTTTATTGGGGATTTTGTTGGAGCAATTTTGTAGCACTGCATACAGTGACCACCATGCGTCCATTCAAATGAAAGACTTTAAAATACCTCTATTTTATTGCAACCTTCTTGTCTTGCAGCCCGGGAAGAAAGCGTGATTTTTCACCCGTGCTTTGGAGCCAATATTTTGAAGCTATGGAAGATGTTGTGGTAGAAAACGAAACCGGCAAGGATATATCCTTTTATTTGATTGATTTATTTTTAAATTCAGATTGAATTACCTTGTTCTGTCCTTCCCCATTTTTTTCTTCTCATGGACGAGCTTCAGTGAACAAAGCTGTAGCTGCTGAGCCGACCCTTAAGATGCCATAGGAGGTAACGAGGCCTGGGAAGGGTGATTCCCGTCACTGCTTTATTTACTAAATATAATTTTGAGCAAATGCTTCCAAGAGCAGAATAGGACAGGGAAAAAAAATCTGTAGTTCATGTTGCTTAAACCAAATGAAGCCCATGGATCGTGGGTGGAGAACCAGAATGGAGTTTGTGGCTYGCTCAGTCATGTCTCTCTGTGTGAACTTTGCTAAACAGCTTCGTCCCTCACTTTTAATTCCCTGAGTTCCATAAATGCCTCCAAAGCTTTTCCTGGAGCGCGTTGCAGACATGCAAAGAAGCAGTTGTAAAAACTCCTGCCATGCTCGACTGCCAAGTGGAGCAGTTTTTCCTATTCAAATTGCACAACCTTGTCGTTTACAGAGCTGCATGGTTTCAAGCCTGCGWATCCTAGCTTGGCCATTAAGAAAAGCACATTTCAAACTGTTTCTGTAGCCAGATTTTGGTGTATTCATTATTTTTCCGATGCCAATAGCATGCCCTGCTTTAAAATGAGCAAAATCCTCTCACCTGGTTGTTTTGCTCAGCTTCTCATTATTTTCTGCTCTCAATAACTGTGCTTGTCGAATTGATCCTGTGAATTTTTCAGGATTTGCACCTTGTCTGACCTTGTAACCTGTCATACACCCCCACGAGGCTTCATAAATAATGACATAAAAAGCATAAAGGGGCTTTTTGGGATAGTCTTCCCAGCTTGAATAGTTGGATTCAGGGGCAGATGGATGAAAAGAGACTCCGTTTTCTGACGAGATTATCAGATTATAGGTGAAGCTCTCCAAGAACACAAGGAGAACAGGGGAGCAGAGGATAACCTGTGGAACATGAACACAATACCATGACTCCTTGTTCTTTGCCTTCCCCTTAGTGACACTTTAGTGATAGTTTAACTCAATTTTCCATGTCCCTATCCTGTGAGGCAACATCATGCACCTTAGTCAAGCATCTTACCCTAGAAAATAATTGTATCGTCCTGAAAGATCTTGGTTTCAGGTTTGTCTGATATGTTTTATTGGATGTGAAAGGAAAACACTTGTGAATCAAAATTGTGTAATTTAAAGTGTGTGCTCCAACTGTGTTGATTTTTCTCTTGGTCATTGGATTCCCTTTTGTGCCCCAATTAAAAAAGCTGCAGGCAGATGATGAACAGGAGGAGGGGGAGACCTGGGTGGCAGGAAGATGAACTCGTGAAGCTAAAAGACGTTAAGTTCTGCTTAGGTTGTGTATCCTGCTTGATTAGAGGCAGAAACGAGGCCTTTAGGCAAGAGCAGAGCATGTCAGGGACTCCAGAATACRTGAAACTCAGCTCATTTCAGATTAACTTTGAGATGTCCTTAACTGTTCATACACTTTTCGAATTTACAAAAGCGGATCGGAGGGGCCTGTCTTGCTGCTGTTACATGGGGGAGGCCATTCTGCTCTTTCCTGGGCTGTGTTTACTGTAAGTAAGCTGCTGATTTACAGATTCTTGTGCTGACATATAACCTGTAAAGCATCTAAAACAAATAATCACTCAACCCCACTAAGCAGGGGTAAAAAAGAGCCAGTTCAGAAGGCTCTGTGTCTAATTTCCTGCTGCCCACCTGACTCAAATCCACATATTTCACTCTCAGTGCGTATGTTGAATAGGCAAAGCACATCCAAAGGTTTATTATCTAGGCTTTAATTAGCAACAGCATCCACAACTACATCTGCCACATCCTTTTTTTTTGCTTTAACGACGTGCCACGACGTTGCTCATCACAGTATATCCTTATTTTTGCCCACCTACTTTGCCAAGGCTCCTGGTGAAGGGTCAGTGTCTCCAGCTCATCACAGCAGCATCATTCCCTGTTTGGGCTCTTCTTTGACCAGCCCAGAGATCTTGTTTGCTGCTTAAGCAGCTCCCAAAAGCATGAAGGGATGTGGGGTCAATGGGAATGAGTGGACTGACTAAACACTCCCCTGCTTCAGAAAAATAAAAAGGAGGGAGTGAAGGAAGAAAATGGTATTAGGGGATTGCAAGTAAAATAAAAGCACTTGCAGAAAGTGCTGTAATTTTGGTACTGAATTGTTAGTTAGAGTTAGGTTAATTAGTGCGTGTAGCTTGGCTTACCCAGAAACAGATGCAGGGCTCCTGGGAGTGGTGGAGCTTGTCTTAGGTGTCTGTCTTTCTTAATTCTGCCGTTAATTGCTCGTAGATCATTAGTGGTCAAAATGGAGGGATCCTTTTTCCTCTGCTAGCGTTGTATTTATCGTTACAGCTTATTTAATGCCCAAAATAGCTGTAGGAAAGGTCACTGCTTTTAATTAGACAGACGAGCGCATAGAGTCACGTTCCCCTGCGTTAAATAATGAGTTTTTTGCCAGACCCTCCCACCTTCTCTAGAAATCTAATCCTAAGAGCAAATACTGGTTTTACACTTCAACATCTGGACCTAATTAACTGACTATGAAGTGACTGCAGTTATAACACGAGCCCTCACAGGTACTGCCTTTTTATGCTGCCATAAATTAGCAAAGTTAAATCCTGTATGAGATTCCTGTATGAGATTCACCTGGATTGGTGCCTTGCACCTGACTCTGCCTGTGGAGAAAACAACAGCATTTAGCCCATCTCTTTATGTAGSTGGTGTCAAATTATTTCTTGTGGCTGCTTTGAAATGCAAGTTTATCCCAAGCACTCGAGTGGCAGAGGCTTGGAATGAATCAGAGCTTTAAAAATATATAACCTCAAATGGGAAAACGTTGAGAATAAGCTTCTAAAAATACAAAAATGGCCCAGGGGAGCAGGATACTTCTTTCTCTTTTTGCCTTCTGCCTTGGCAGCTCCCTGCATGATGTCCTGTGCTTCTCTGGGCCGAAGGAGTTGGGTTTGGGTGAAGCTCAGGGCACTGGAAACCTTCCCCTTCCGTCACATCGTGTTGCTGATTCTCTTTCCTTCCTCTCCTCCATGCCCAAAATACCCCAAATTACACAGATAAAGGATGGACCTCGTGCCATCCAGGTTCAGCTGCTCTGTTGGCGGGGGAGGTTCTTGTTTGACACCTTGAGGGCAGCCTTGGTGTCACTAGCCCTTGTGTAGCCACGTGTGTCACCTTGCAAATTAATTCTGTTGGTCTCTTCTTGCAGTCTGCCATCATTAACAGGATTCAGTGCAGGATTGTGGCTTTAGATCTCCGAGGCCATGGTGAGTAATAAAAGTTAATATGGTAAGTAATAAATTTTAATATCATATAAGTACATTTATACGCACACACATAAAAATATATGTTTTTTTATATATAGGATAATATATAGAGAGGATATATATAAGATATATATAAACATAATATATATGTATATATTTGCAGTTGAGTACAAGGAAGTATAATCAATCTCTCCCCAAAATGGCTCATTTCAGAGGCTACAAAATCAAATCATGGATGGAAAAGTGGTTTCTAGATATCCACAACCATCAAACTTCACCTCAGAAAAGCAGGGACTCCTTGTACTTTTGCATGAGGCCATGGGCTTCATCCTTCCTAAACATGTGCAGCAACCTCTCCTTCCTATTTTCAGTCTATAGGCARCCTTTACCATAGAAATAGGGGTGCTGCTTAGATTTGAAATACATTGCAAATGTGGAATGGACCCAGGGAGTCTTTCTTGCGCCCAGGTTATAATATAGAATAGTATCAACTGCTTCCRTAATTCTGGTTGTCTTCATTATTCACATTAACAGAAGTAGGTTCTACCTTAGTGGCTTAGTGCCAGGTCCAAGTCTGAGGGCTCTGATGGTTCTCAGCTGCATTATGTGAACGTAACTTTTCTTTTTCSTTTTTAGGAGAGACCAAAGTTAGGAATCCTGAAGATCTTTCTGCAGAAACTATGTCAAAGTAAGGAAAATTGTGCTTTTCTCCTCGATATTTCTCTGTTCACAAATCTTTGCTTTGTTTTCTTGACTGAATTAGTGTGTTCTTCGTGACTGAAATATTGGGAAGTGAGGGACCTCGTGTGAGCAGATGGGACAGGTTTCATTTCTGTATCAGTTGGGAATGCTTTGAAATTTTTCTCGGAATTATGTCTTCACACAGCAAGTCCAGACTGCTTCTGTAGATGCCCTCAAGCCTAAACCCAGTTTAAAAATCAGTAGTTTTGTTGCCCTAAACACTTCAAACTAGCAACACTCTAAAACACGTCCTAGAAATTTTCTAGTAGGCGGAAAAGGCTTCCTCAGACATAACCGACTTGGACGTTTTGACTTGAAATCCCCAAATTTGGCTCTTCTTTTGCTCCTTGAGTGCACATGGAGAGTGCCCTCACCTTGATGGGGGCAATCCCCAAAACAGGGGTCACAGATGGAGACTTGCAGGCCTGTGGAGAGCTGCCTTTTGGGCCCGTAATGATCTGCTTTGGGAGGCAAATCCCCCTCTYGACAAGCAAAGCAAACACACACTGCTAATCCCATCAGATCATGCCCACGTTTAGCACAAAGAGACCCTCTCCTGGGAACAGTCGAGTCATGAAGGACTCTGTAACCTTCCTAGGAACAAATCCACTGGGTTTGTTGTGGGGAGGCCATGTGTGAAATGAATTCTGACTTCCATTCTATCCCTTATTGCTCGTGCCTGCAGCCTGGCGGCCCCTCATGTGCCCATGTCCTGAGGAGAAACCCTGTGAAATAATTAGGGGGCTTTCTTCTTTTCAAGATCTGGAGCAGTGCTAACGGGGGAAAACAAGTTGCCTTTTGTTTTTAAACTGGCCTGTGCTCTGAGCAAAGAGCCTCAGACTTACTCCCAATCAGCCTTTATACTAGAGCGTTGAATTATGGCTATTTTTGAGGTTTTTTTTTTATTAAATCTTCGTGTAATTTTCTCTTTGGCAGAGCAAACAAGCAGGTCAGCATTCCTTTTGGCTTCTTTGCCACTTACTAGATGCAGTATTGCTCATATTTCCAGCTCCTGTGACTTTATTTCTGTCAAGAAAGTCAATTTTGATGCTTTTGAGTCTCTCTCAAACTACTGTTGACCTCAGTAGGGTTCAGGCCTTAGTTCTGCTGTTATTTGGGTTATTTTTGTGAGGCAACATTCACATTTCACAGCGACAACTTGAGTACAAGGACCTGGAGGTAGGTGCCTTGTGGAAAATCCCTGGAAAATGCCCCTTGCCCCATAGCAGCTGCACTTTAGAGAGGCCAAATCTTTGTGAGCCCGACTCGGATCTGTGTTTTTCTCCTCGCATCTTGCAAATCCACTCGGACAGGGACGTCGGTGACGTGGTCGAGGCTCTATATGGGGACCTGCCGCCGCCGGTCATGCTCATCGGGCACAGCATGGGGGGAGCGATCGCGGTGCACACGGCCGCCGCCAATCTCGTGCCGAGTTTGCTGGGTCTCTGCATGATCGATGTGGTGGAAGGTAAGCGCAGGGCCCTGCGACCCTCTTCTATAATGATCCTTCTTGGTCCTCCCAAACATATTTCCCCTTGGTAGTTAAAACAGCGCCAGTTCCCTCCTCTTAATAGATGTTCCATGTGTAAAATAGTCTTCCTGCTGTGATCTCTCCTTTTGTTTTTCCCAGGTGGGCTCTCCTATTTGGGTTTTTTTCCATGTTTTTTGAATAGTATGTGATGCTGATGAGTGTYTGCTGATATATATATWTTTTAATTATCTGAATATTCTATTAGTTCAAATATTAATCCCCTACGATAGGGGCAAGTATAACTAGAAGGCTTAGGGCAGTGCTCAACTGTCTTAAATYCCCAGTTGAGCTCCRGCTGTGTCTTGGGTTATTCCTTGAWAGCCAGTCCCATTTAAACTGACAAGCCAATTTATTAGATGCCRTAAAGTGGAAATATTCATTATTATTCTTGATTTCTTTAGGGACAGCCATGGATGCTTTGAACAGCATGCAGAACTTCCTAAGGAGTCGTCCCAAAACATTCAAGTCGCTTGAGAATGCAATTGAGTGGAGGTAACACAGGAGCTTCGGTGCTCCCTAGGCCTTTTTAGCTTGACTCTTGGAGGAAACAAGGTTTATATGATTTGTGTCTGTCCTCTCCCTGCTCGCTTCCCCAATTAGCATCAGAGGTCTCACGGATAATTAATTTTCTGGGAGAGCTGGCTAGGGAATGSAGAATGATCYGCCGAGAGCAGGTTTTGCTGGTGTRAGTGCAAATATCACAGYTCTTTGGATCATTTCGTGGTTCTTTTGCATCTACACAAAGTGGAACTTGGGAGTTCCCATGCAGCAAGACTTGYTAACACCTTGAGCAGCTCAATTTGAAAAGAAAGGGCTTTTCTGGTTCCATTTGCAGATTGGAGAGCAGAAAGCTGGTTCTGTTCCTAAAAACCAACATAGTTTCTCCCCTCTTGCTGCCTCCACAAAGAAGTGGGTCTCACTATTTTGCCTTCTCCCCATCAACATTTCTCCCTTGTAAGGAAATAAGCAACTCGCAGTGACTTGGAGTGTTCAAACAGTGATGTAGCTCGAGCCTCATGTCTGTATTCAGAGTAACTTCCACACACAGATAATTTGGGGATGGTTTGGGTAAATTGTGATCTGTAAAGGGCTTTTTGCTCCTATTTCTAGCCTTGCTGGTTACTTRGGAACACGCCTATTTGACTTCTGTTTTATAACTATTTCTGCCTTTCTTCATTTTTTGTTCCAGTGTAAAGAGTGGACAAATCAGAAATCTTGAATCTGCGAGAGTTTCTATGGTCGGTCAAGTCAAAGAGTAGGTTGTTTTTTTATTTTGAGCTGTTCTTCCATCTTCTTGTGTTTTTTTTAAAGTATGATGAAACATGAATATGGCAAAACAYGGATGTGCTTGAAAGTGACAACTTCTTTAAGCAAATCCAAATGTGATGCCATTTGATCCCAACCAATGTCCCCAATGGCACTGGGTCCAGTCATGGCACTCGGAGAAAACCCAGCCATATTTTTCTTCTTTTACCAAAGAGCCATATTTTAAAAAAWTACCTGCTGTTGGTTGTGTTCCTTAGTTTGGCTGCTCTTTTGTGTGCATTAAGGAAACAAATATTCAGAAATGTTGGCTTTCTGGCTATAATATCTTTCATTTATGAGGGATTGCTTAATTTATCTGTTTTAAGAGTGGCCCAGGAGGGGTTGTGGGAGGAAGCTGTGGCTTTTTTCACCTCCTTCTCTTCTCAGTAGCCACTCATATTTGCCCTGGGCTGCGTTTGCTCCGTGGTCACTCAGTGCTGTGTCTTGACCTGTCCCCATCTTCAATGGGGGACAGGACAGGGGGGCAGCCACTTGTGCTCTTAGAGAGGGATTTTTTTCTGAGCCAATGTCAGAGAAACTGCTGTTGGCTCAAGGTTAAAACACACTTGTGTTTTGGGAAGGAATCATTTTCTGGTTTTATTTTCACAGGTGTGAAGGGGCTGCCAGTCCTGAGGGTCCTAAAGCCATAGTGGAGGGCATTATTGAAGAGGAAGAGGAGGAGGAAGAGGACGACGAAGGGGGAGGCTCTGTCAACAAAAGGAAGAAAGAAGATGACACAGAGGTAGGGAATTTCTTGCTGTGTTTTCAACACATTTGTGTCTTTCCACAGAGCTCCCCTACCAGAAAACCAGCTAGCAGTTGGTTCATATCATATCAGTGTAAATACCAGGTCCAACGACTTAAAACTTTAAGCTGGGCCTCCTATTTTCTTCCCAGTCCCTCTCTGCTGATTCCATCTTGACCAAGTGTGTGTTAGTGTGTGTGTTTAGCTATGTTTTTTCAGATATTTATTGCTGTAATGGGCTGAAACGGGGCTTCTGTGCTGAGCAAAGAATGCCCTTTTCTGAGCTTGCCGCTGGTTTTGCTCGTTAGTGAGACTTATTAGCACACAGGAGGTCACACAGCCCCTTGAAGCCTAGTCCGAAATCCTCCAGGGCAGCAGTTGTAGCCAACTTGGCACCTTGTGTTTCTGTGTCATCCAGGCCTTGCAGAGAGCCAGGTCTGGAAGCTCCTGCATGGCCAGAAAACTCCGTGCTAGTAAAAGGAGGCAAACGGAGAGCGCTGAAAACTGCAGGGCTGGTTTGTGCTGCCTTTTCGTGCTCCCCACTCTAGCTGCGACTTGGAGAGAAATTTAAGAGCAAGAGGAATAGTCTGTTGGTACAAGCCACCAGAGGGAGTCCATATTTCTCCATAGGCTCTTTCAAGTTGCACCACAAGCTCCTTTGGCTTGAGCTGTTCCCCTCATGGCTACTCCGAGCCCTTTCTCCTCCCTGCAGACCAAGAAGGAGCACCTGTACACGTGGCGAATTGAGCTGGCCAAAACAGAGAAGTACTGGGACGGCTGGTTCCGGGGCTTATCCAACCTCTTCCTCAGCTGCCCCACTCCCAAGCTGCTGCTTTTAGCTGGTAGGTGTCTCTTCAGTTTAAAGTTCAGTGTCTTTTCACCTCRCTTTAGAGAGTAGGGTTACTGTTTGGCTGCTGTTTTGTTCCCACACGTGCAGATTTTCTCTCCTCATTTTTCAGGCCTCCTTCTCTCATACAGGTCTCATTCTCTCTTCTATCCTCATTTTTTTCCCCATTTTTTTCCTGCATAGCATCTTGAATTGCCATAAGCCACTTCATTTAGTTTTCCCTGCAGATCTGTAAGGAGATCAGAGCCTCCAGTCTCAAACTAGCATGTAGCCACATGCTGCCTTTTGCTGCCATTGGGCAGGTATTTTTATTTTTGCTCTGTGACTGAGATGATGCTGGATAAACGGGGTCCCTTCAAACTACCCCTCAGCCCCTCCTGCTCTGATCTTTTCCTACAAGTGAGGCCTGTATTTAAGCCTACACCTAAAAGTCAAAATTTTCAGTGTTTTGCAGCCACTTTTGGGCCCTTTTTGTGCCCTGAGATGAAAGTCAGAGCTTAGCTAAGCTGGGCCCCCTTTTCAGTTGCAGGGAAGGGTCTGTTTTCACGTTTTTGACTAGGATCTTTCCTGTCACTTCACTCCCATGAAATGCAGCAGGGAAGCACCCTAGCAGCTCTCACAGCTGATGCCCCTTTTGCCTTTTTCACACCAAATATCTCTTGGAAAACCGCTAGTAAAGGTCTGCTTAGACAGTCCTATTTTCTCTGGCTTTCCACCAATCCCTCTGTTTATTTGAACGTAGGTGTCGACAGGCTGGATAAAGATCTAACAATTGGGCAGATGCAAGGTAAATATTTAATATTGTTACCCCCGTGCTCCTTTGGGATGGCACCTCGAGCTGGGCTGCTTTGTGACCAGGTGCCGGCTGCACTGACACGAATGCGCACGGAAGAATTTGGGCACTTCCCAAGGGATTCCCGCCTGTCTGGGGTTGCAGGAGTGGAAAAGTTGAGAAGGAGAAGGTCTAATTAGTACTTGTGCAGGGCCGTTGCCATGGATTTTGTTCAGTCTAGCAGTAAATGTTTCCAGGAATGGGGCTGCCGCACTTATCTTGGGCAATCGGAATCATTGGGAGGATTTTTTTCTAACCTATTTTTTCCTTTTTTTTTTTAATGTTGCTGCTGCTGCTCCCCGCTAGAACATTTGGGAGCCTCCAAAACCATCTGGTCTCCTTTTATTTCTGGCAGGCCTCAAATAAGGATTAACGTCTCCATGGATGCACTTTTTTCCTCCTGGTCTCGGCTACATAAATTTCCAGAGCAGTCCGTGCTGGAAAAGAACACGGGTAGCAGGGATAGGTATCATGTTAAGGTAGATCTGATAGCAGAGTCGACCCTGAAGCATGGTCTCACCTCTGGCAAGAGGCTGTAAAACGTTTGGCTTCATTTTTCTGCCCTARAAAAGATGAATTCAGCAGCTGGTTCTTGCTTTCTGCTGGAACTGTGTGCGTTGCAGGCTTGAAATCCCTCTGCATTCCTTGCTCCTTCCTCACTGCGATGAATATAGTGAGGTCTGTTCATAAAGAACGAGAGATTCCTTTTAGAAGAGCTCAGGAATTCAGAGAGTTTTTAAGACACCAGTGTATTTAGTGTTGTTAGAATGGGTGTCCCCGGTATTCACAGGAATTGCCTGCTGAAAATATTGCTGCTAGGAATTAAGACTGCTTAAAAAGCAGCTCTGATGGCTCTCTTGATCCGCAGGGAAGTTTCAGATGCAAGTCCTGCCGCAGTGTGGCCACGCGGTCCACGAGGATGCTCCAGACAAGGTGAGCTGCCCTGCGGGGCCCGAGCGTGTGGGTCCCTCAGCTCACGTGCCCAAGAGGCCTCTCRCACAATCCCAGAATGGTTGAGGTTGGAAGGGATCCCTAGGGATCATCCAGTCCAACCCCCTGCTCCAGCAGGGACACCCAGAGCACGGGGCACCCGCTCCAGCCCGGCGCGTTGGGAAGGTCTCCAGAGCAGGAGCCTCCGCAGCCTCCCTGGGCAGCCTCAACCWGGGCTCGGGCACCCTCCCACCAAACAAGTTCTTCCCCACGGCCACATGGAGCTGCCCGGCCTCCAACCTGCACCCACTGCCCCTTGGCCTGCCCCTGGCCACCACCCACAAGAGCTTGGCCCCTTCCTGCCTCCGTCCTCCCCTCGGCTGCTTGCACACAGCGACCAGGTCCCCTCTCGGCCTCCTCTTCTCCAGCCTCAACAGGCCCAACTCAGTCTCTCCTCATACGATAGATGTTCCGGTCCCTTCATCATCTCTGTTGTGCCTCTCACCTACCCTACAGCAGAAGGTTGTATTTCAGCAACATTTTGACAGTGTCACTGGCTGTTGTCTGGACAGTTGTCCAGTTAAGTTTCCCAGGAATTTAAGGAAAAAATCCTTGACAGTAAGGGTGTCAGAGCCCTGGCACAGGCTGCCCTGGAGGCTGTGGAGTCTCCTTCTCTGGAGATCTTCCCAACCCGCTTGGATGCCACCCTGTGCCACATGCTCTCGGTGACCCTGCGTGCGCAAGGGGTTGGACTAGATGATCTCTAAAACTCCCTTCCAGCCTTAAGGATTCCATGATTCCATTCTCCAAGCAGCCTGGGTTAATTCACATTCTTTAAGCGTGCCTGGAGCTCTGGCCTGCGATGCAACGTGCCTTGTAACTGGAGACCCGTGGCYAGCCCAGGCTGCGGATTTAACTCTGAGGCTGCTGGGGACGTGACTTATCAGACAGCCTCTGCACTGACTCATCCTCCCGGCCTTCTCCCTTCCCTTTTTCCCCTCCCTCCAGTGTTAAGCTGCAGCTTCTGGCCTTGCTCTGGCTTTTGCTCAGTGGGGTGGCTCCCATTTTCCAAATGGGAAACAAATGGGGCTGGAGCAACGCGCAGCCCGGGCACGTCTTGAGAGAAGCAGAAATGAGAAACAGCCACCGTGGAGCCTGGGCCTGGAAACTGCTGCTTTTAAACCTTGTCTTACATGGGCTGCCACGAATGTAAAACTCTCTGCTTTCCATTGCCAGTGTGAAATAGGGGTTATCTCAACACAGTGAGCTCCTAAATTAATCTTTCTTATAATACAAATAAGTGGTATTATTACTGTCGCATTCTTTATAAGAACCACTTAATAATGGCTCACTTGGCTTTTTTTTACCTACTGAATTTAGGCATTATTTTAAAAACACTGTGAGAGGTGGCCAAAAGGAGTTTTGCCAGCTCCTGATTGCGTGGTGAGCCTCAGAGTAAAGGTGGGACTSTGGGACTAAAGGTGGGGCGGGTTACTACCTTATGGTGCTGTCAGATAGAGGCTCTATTTGAAGGGAACAGTTAAATTTAAAAGTTAAAAAGACAGTTTGAAGCCTATAAAAGGGCTCCTGAGCAGTGGGACTGCTGGAATTGCTGCAGCTTTTGGTAACCAAGTGCATTTCTTGCTCTCTTGACACCTCTTTAAAGTTCTCCCTGCCTTTCCCAGGTGGCTGAAGCCGTCGCCACGTTCCTGATCCGTCACAGGTTTACAGAGCCCATCGGTGGATTCCAGTGGTGAGTGGCTGCGGCGCTCGACCCGGGCGGCCCGTGGAAGGAGCCTCTTGCTTTTGCTCTGCGTTTGTGGCTCGTGGTGTGGGAAGTAGCTGGGATTTCTGCTGGAAGCTGCATACAAACAGGCAGCTGGAATCAGCGCCTGTAGCGTGTTTGGTGTTTGTGTCAGGCTGAACTTCGTTGCATGTTGTATTAATAAAATCCCAGTAAAATTGGAAGGATGGAGAGAAGCAGATCATAACTAGCTGACTTCCTTCCTTATCACAGAATCATGGAACCACAGAATGGTTAAGGTTGGAAGGGACCTCTAGAGATCATCTAGTCCAACCCTCTGCTCCTGCAGGGGCAGCTAAAGCACATGGCRCAGGGTGGCATCCAGGCAGGCTTTGAAGACCTCCAGAGAAGGAGACTCCACAACCTCCCTGGGCAGCCTGTTCCATAACCTCCCAGAAGGCAAAACTAGTGTTTTGCTGAAATAATTAAGTCCTAGAAGCAATTAGCACCCCGTTTCTTAGGGCAAAGAAGTTAGGACAAGCCGAGCGCTTCGTCTTGCACCTCTCTCCTTACATCCTGTGTTTTCTTATCAGAATGACCTACAGAAGCCAGGCCCCTGCAGTCAGCCCTACAGCAGCAGCAAGAGTAGGTGGTGAGTGCTAGAGATATAAGGCTAAAAAGGTTCCAAAATCTTCATTAGTTACTAGAAAGCATATTGCTGAGTGAGCTCTTCCTTCCCCCTCTACCTCTTTCTCTTGTGCTCTTGGGGAGGAAACAGTAGGATTGGCAGGAGGGCATATTTTAAATCCAATGGAAGGATATAGAGGAGGAAAATGTAGAAATGCAGAGAGGGAGCAGACCAAGGGACTCTACTGCATTAAAATTTCAAATCCTACTGGGTGTTTGGCGACCTGTGCGAGGGCTGCGGGGCTTTAAAAACAACTAAAACGGCTGCTCCTGCTGTTGTGGTTTTAGCAACAGCAGCTTTAGAGCAGGAGGAGGGAGTGAGATGACTTGCGAGCCTTATCGTGTGATATAAAAACCCGTGTGTGTTTCTTACAACTTAATCAGTGTTCATTTTAACCCGCGTGATAGCTCCGGTTTTGTTGCTGAGCTAGGTTTATGGCACCTTAAAGTTAGTTGGTTGCCCAGAGAGTCAGATGCAGGGAAGACTTGGATTTTCGTGTGTGACGTTTTCTCCTCTCTTTTTCTTTTTCCCCCTTTGTAGTGTGTTTCCTGCTTGTTAATACCCTGGTGTTCTGGTTAATACCCTGGTGTTCTTCAGCACTGAGCCCCGTTGTAAATAAACTGCACCAGAGGCCACTGTGATGTATCCATCTCCTTTCATCTCTCCAGTTGAGCAGCGAGGAGAAGTCGGTGTGAGGTTCATCCCTTAGAACTAGTTCTCCGGGACGTGTACGTGGTTAGGGACCTCCTGGCTTCTGCTGAAGATCATGCCAAGCTCTCCAGAAGCAGGATCCTCTCTGCTGCCGCCAGGAAAGGCCTCCTGCAATCCCCGGCATTCCCGTCTCCGTCAACTCTCAGGCTTTCTCGGACCCAACTGCAAAGGGGCTCTTGGCAGCCCGGATCCRTGGAGGGCATCGCAGCAAATCCAAAAGCTTCGGGATCTCTCCCCGGCGTTGTCTCGTTGTCTCTGAAACACCCCTTAGGTTTGTTTTTTATCTCTTTTTTTTCCCCCAAAGCAGACGAGGACCCGGCCTCAGTGGGAGCTCAGGGCTCCTCTTACCTGCAGGAGCCTCCGCGCTGCTTCCCGCTTCCAATCTGGGCAGGGCAGCAACGTGGAACAAGAAGGCGGAAACGGGGGGACCACGAGCCCCTTCTCAGCGAGTCTTGCAGCCTCCTCAATGTTTGGATCCTCAGCTGGAAACGTGGCCTCATTAGGGAGGTGCCCGGGAGCCCCGTGGCCTTTGGGCCAGTGGCTGCCCATGGAGCCGGCTTGCGCTCCGTCCCGCGGAGACCGGCACCTTTGGCATGAAAACACACCAAAATTGGGCAGCAGAGAAAGCCTTAGAAGAGCTCGGGCTCTGTCCCGGTGATGCTGGCGCCGGTAACGCGCTCCGGAGGGAAGACCTGCTTCACCCCAACGCTTCCTTGGCTTTTCCCGGGAGCTTCCAGGCGTTTCAYGGGCTGCCTTCCGGGTGGCCCGGAGGAGCAGCACCCGCACAGAGCTCCCCTTGGGGGCCCGTCATCCTGAGGCCGTTTGTGAGGTTGCTTTAGGCMTCTCCTAAAAACCACTCTCAGGCTTAAGAGCAGACGTGTCTCAGATCCATTTTCCTCCGTATGTGGATCTCAATCCCGTTTTTTTGCTTCGCATCCCGACCCTCTYGTGCTGGATGATGAAAGCAGTATTTTTTTAATGCTGTTTTGCTGGAGCCCGGGCCTGGTGGCGGGAGCTGCGGTGGGCGGCTGCAAATACATCCCGTGCCAGGAGCCCTAAATGAAGCCTTTACATTCAGGAGGTGCAGGTGGGGGAAGAAGCGGCGCCGGGAAGAGCTGGGAAAGGCCGGGATTTATCCCAACAGAGAGACACTGTTGCCTTGCGATTCCTCCCTGGACACGGCAAGCCGGGGCCTTACTCTGCCGCCCTTCCCTGGGGAAGGCARCAGGAAACCAGGCAAGAAACCGGGGCAAGAAACTCCTCAGTTGGGACCGAGAAATCCAAAATCCAGAGTGCTCCATAAATAATGGAGAAAGCTGCTCGCGGAGCCTCCACTCGTCCTTTTTCACCCATTTCAAATKGGGAAAATCCGGCAAATCCCTCCTCGCTTTCCAGCTTTCTGCCTTGGTTTTTATTTTTTCCCTTTTTTTTCCCAGCTTTTTCCTAATTTCTCCATAAAAGCAGCGTCGTGGGATGAGGACCCCTCCAACGTCGAGGGATGCTGCTTCCATAGGGGGTTCTGCTCCCGCTCGCCTCTATTCTGGCTCTTGAATTGAGCAGCGGTGGAAACTTCCAAAACGGAAAATCCCGAGGTTTCGGGGAGCCCCGGCAGCAGCAGGAGACCGGTCTGCTTAAGGGCTGACTTTTTAAATGTATTTTTCTTTATTTTTCCTTTTTTTTAAAATCAGCTCCCAGGCTTGGGGTGCCGGGGAGRGAAGCCCGCGTCGGGCAACATTGGGAAAAGCTCTTTTCCCGCTGGCGCGTRGTTACGGATGCTCCCACCTCTCCRTCTTTTCCCTCCTCTCCGCCGTCTYGCGCAGGGGCCCAGCTCTTCCCYGGTGCTTCCAGCGCTCCCCGAAACCCAGGCTTGGGATAAGTGCTGGGAAGGGCTACCCGGTGTTGCCGGCTCGGCCTGACAGTATTCCCGATTTTCCCACCGTGTCTGTCCGTCCGTCCCGCGGGAGCCTCGTCCCCCCCACTTCGCATGTTGCTCGCTGTCCCCCTGCGCCTCCCACYAATAAAGCAGTTGTGGAAAAGCCACCGGCCCCAGCTCCTTCCTCCCCCTCTTCCCTAACTCCGGCCTTCCTCTGCACAGGGGGAGGAAGAGGAGGAGGGAGGGGGAAATTCCGGCATTTCCCATCCAGGCCTCCTGGCTCCCACATGGCCCAMAAGCAGCTGTAAGTAATAAAGGTGGCCCCACCCCCGGCCTGGCCAGGGGGATGGGACCTTTGTGGCTTTGCGAAGCTCTGGAATGCACCAAGAACTCCGTTAACTCTGGAGCGGAGTGATGACCACAGACATACCGTMTTCCTCACACCCTAGAGCCAAAAAATTTGGGTTTTCGGAGGTTGGGAGAAGGAGCAATTGCTGTTGAGGGCCATCGATCAGACCATGAGAACGTTTCTCCCAGCCTCCGCTCTCCTTCTGCCTTTATTTGCAGCCAGGGTGGAGGCCGCGCGGGTCCCTCGGTGCCGCCGCTCAGTCCTCGGGCCGGGTCCCGCACGGCCTCCGAAACTCCTGCCCGTGCTCGTGGATCCACTTGTTGGCCACTGGAAGTGACGGGGGACTCTGTGAGGGCTGGGGGTGCCGGGGGCGGCCCGCGGCGCCCGGCCTCCCTCCTTACCCCACTTGTCACCGGCCAACACGGGGCAGGCGCCGTGCAGGGTGGCCCCGTCGCCCTCGCCGCTCCGGCGCAGGTTCCACCAGAAGAGCGCCGCGTTCTGCCCCCCGAAACAGAGCCTTGGCCTGGGGCGTCCCCAAGGCGGAGCCCCGCATCGGGCCGGGGGGACCCCCGCTCACCTTCACCACGGGAAYGCTGACGTTGGCGCGGATGAAGGCCGTGGAGCCGCCGGCCTCCACTGAGCTCAGCTGCATGAGGAAGGGCGGTGTGAGGCCTCTCTTGTCCCGCTGTCCTGCCGTGGGGACATGGAGGCCTGAGCCTCCCCTCCCTGGGCTCTTGCCGCATGTTCACTCTGAACCCTACTGATGACTAAACAGCCCAAAAATCTTCATGGAGACTGTGTTCACTCTGAACCCTACTGAGACCAAACAGCTGCAAAGATCCTTGTGGAGACCGCGTTCACTCTGAACCCTACTGATGATCATGCGGCTGCAAAAATCTTTGTGGGGACAGTGTTCACTCTGAACCCTACTGAGGACCACGTAGCTGCAAAAAAGCTCACAGAGACCACATTCACTCTGAACCCTACTGAGGACCGCACAGCTGCAAAGAAAAGCTTGTGGAGACAGTGTTCACTCTGAACTCTACTGAGGACCACACAGCTGCAAAAATCCTTGTGGAGACAGTGTTCACTCTGAACCCTACTGAGGACCCCGCAGCTGCAACCTCGCGGAGCCCGGAGCCGCGGGCACTCACGTAGACCATGACGGTGGCGATCCGGTTGCCCGAGTTCATCCTGTAAAGGGGGCTCTTCCTGGACTGCCCCGGAGAGAGGAGCCCGTGAGGGCCGGGCTGGCGCCACTCGGCCCACAGGCAAATCCCCCAGGGAAGAGCAGGGCACAGTAGCGACTCCAGCCTCGACGCCTTTGTTTTGGGTACAAACTGAAGATTTTTCACCAAACTGGCCCCAACTGAGCTGATTTCCACTCGCTTCCTTTCTCCAGAAAAAAATCTGGGGAATTTTAACCTGCTTTCACCTTGGCTGAAGAACCTTCTTCTCAAAAACAAGGTTTTGAACCTTCTTCTCAAGGTTTTGAGGGACACGGTGGGGTGGACTACAACCATGCTGGGCTTCCTCCTTCCCTGCCTGGCCCCATCCTCCTCTTCCCTCTCTTCTTCTTCATCTCCTCCTCCTCCTCCTCATCATCACCTCTTCTTCCTCCTCCTCTTCACCACTTCCTCCTCCTCTTCCTCTTCACCTCCTCCTCTTTACCTCCTTCTCTTTACCTCCTCCTTCCTCTTTCCTTCTTTCCCTCTTCCTTTCCCTGTTTCTTTTCTATCCATCCATCCATCCATCCATCCCAACATTTGGCCGCTCACCTGCCTTCCCTGGTCCACGCTAGGGGACAACCCAGGCACCCCCCAGGAGTCCATGCTGGGACCACCATGTGCCCACCCTGAGGCCCACCCCAAGGAGCACCCCGAGGTCCCGCCGCTTACGGTGGCGTGGTCAAAGTGGGGCTCGTAGTGGCCACCCAGCCCGTAGTTGACGACCTGCAGGTACTCGGCGTAGGGCGCCCGCACGTCCAGGCCGGTGACGGCCGCGATGCGCCGCTCGAGCGCCGCCACCGCCGGGTCGGCCGTGTCCTTCAGCCAGGCACTGCAGGAGCCACCACCATCAGCGCCACCACCATGGGGACGTCCCCAGGAGCCCCCACGGGGCCACCTACCTCTTGCTGATCCGGTACTCGACTGCCTGCTGCTGCTCTCCGGAGGCCACCACGGAGCGCTGTAGCTGCGGGGACATGGCCACGCTCAGTGGGACCCCATGGTGGGCGAGCAAAGCTTGGAGATGGAGCAGGGAGGCCRGGTTTGCTCCAGCTGGGAAAGCAGCGCGTGGGGGCTTGGAGGGATGTGTGGTGGTGGTGGAGGTAGAGGAAGTGGTAGAGGTAGAGGTGGTGGTTGTGGTGGTGATAGAGGTGGAGGTGGTGATGGTRGAGGTGGTGGTAGAGGTGGAGATGATGGTAGAGTTGKTGKTGGTGGTGGTAGAGGTGGAGATGGGAGTAGAAGTGGTGGTGGAAGTGGTGGTGGTGGTAGAGGTGAAGGTAGTGGTAGAGGTGGTGGTGATGGGGTAGAGGTGGTGGTGGTAGAGGTGAAGGTAGTGGTAGAGGTGGTG
>NW_020455519.1:264879-267111 GCF_003342845.1 Nothoprocta perdicaria
GTGGTGGTGGTAGAGGTGAAGGTAGTGGTAGAGGTGGTGGTGATGGTGGAGATGGTGGTAGAGGTGGTGATGGGGTAGAGGTGGTGGTGGCAGAGGTGAAGGTAGTGGTAGAGGTGGTGGTGCTGGTGGAGGTGCTGGTAGAGGTGCTGGTGGTGGCAGCTCACCCGGGGTCCCGCCAGTGCCTTGATGGCCTCGGCCTCGGCGTCGCTGACGAAGTCGTGGTACAGGGCGACGAAGGGCCGCAGCCCGAGCGTCTCCCGCTTGGCCGGCTGCAGGAGCAGCAGGGGGCTGCCGTTGGTGTGGTAGGTGCAGCGCAGGCCGGGCGCCGGCGGCCGCGGTGGCCCGCGCGTCCCCCGGCAGAGCTCCTCGTAGGCGCCGTGCGGGCGGCTCCGCGGCCGACGTGGCTCCGCCGGGCCCCGCTCCTCCAGCAGCTTCTCGTACTGCACCACGTTCCGGGACACCCTGGCGTTGTCGGGGTCTGGTGGGGACGTGGGGTGGGGGACGTGGCCATGGGGACCTACCATGGGTCTCCTGGCCCTTCTAGCACGGTGGGACCCTACCGTAGCGCAGGAGCTCCCGGGAGAGGCTCAAGGCGTGCGAGACATTGCCCACCTGCAAGGAGATGCGGGGAGATCTGAGCCTTGTCCCACTGGGGTGACATCCCCGTGGGAGCCCCTGGTGATGGTGGCGAGGATGACCTGGGAATCAAGCTGAACTCCAACCCCTGGGAAGCACCTGGGCATGGAGGTGACACGGACATACCATGAAGTAGGAGAAGGCCAAGTGGTCTAGGGCGTCCTCCAAACTGGCCYGGTCCTCCTCATTCCAGCTCCCGTAGGAGAGGCGGAAGAGGTCAACGGCCTCCTCCAGCCACGCGATGGAGCGGTGGTGATCGCCCATGTCGTAGGCCACCTGCGAGGCTCTGTGCCGCTCCGAGCTCCGCCAGGACGGGCCTGGCCTCCATCCCATCCCATCCCATCCCATCCCATCCCATCCCATCCCATCCCATCCCATCCCATCCCATCCCTCCTCATCCTGCCACCCATCCCACAGAACCATAGAAGGGTTGAGGATGGCAGGGACCTCTGGAGATGGTCTTGTCCAGCCACCACCTTAGGCCCAAGCAAGGACATCTACAGCACAAGACCATGTCCAGCTGGTTTTGGATATCTCCAACAAGGGAGACTCTGCTAGCTCTTTGCTCCTCCCATTCCCCCTCCACTTACCACCCATTCCATCCTAACCCACCTTGTTCCATCTCTATCTCCATCCCATCTCCATCCCCACCTTCATCCCCATCCCAACCCATCTCCACCTTCATCCCCATCCCATCCCCACCTTCATCTCCATCCCATAGCCATCTAAACTCATCCCATCACCATCCCATTCCTATTCCAGTCCCCATCCTATCTCCATCCTATCTCATCTCCATCCCCTCTTCCCCATCCAAACCCATCCTCATCTTCATCTCCATCCCAACCCATCCTGATGCCCCCCTTCATCTCCATCCCAACCCATCCCCTCCTATCCCCATCCTATCCCCATCCCCATCTTCATCCCCACCTTCATCCCCCACCCCATTTCCACCCCAACCCATCTCCATCCCCCCATCCCATCCCCATCCCATCCCCATCTTCATCTCCACCTTCATCTCCATCCCATCTCCATCCCCACCTCAACCCATCCCCATTCCACCTCCATCCCCATCCCAGCCCATCCAATCCCCACTCTGTCCTGTCCCCACCTCCTCCTCTCCCACCCTGAACCTCCCTCTCCAACACCCACTCCTGCCTCTGCAATGACCTCGGAGCAGGGAGGCCACCGGACTCCACCCTGCAACCTCAAAACCTCCTATGGAGCCCCCAGGCTCCTCCGCTCGCCCGGCCGCCCCTCACCTTGCCCACATGGAAGCAGTCATCGGCGGAGAGCCCCACGGGCTGCCCGGGCCGGTAGAGGGGCCCGTGGGCGCCCTCGAAGGCGCCCTTGGCCAAGGCCCTCACGCTGAGCGCGTAGACGTCCTGCAGCCGCAGGAGCGCCCGCGCCGCCCCCTCCAGGTCCCGCGGCCCCGGCAGCTCCGCCCGCAGCGCCTCGAATCCCCCCTGCAGCTCTGCGGGGCACCGGGGCCGTCAGCCGGAGCACCCGGATCGCCCCGCACCCTTCTCCGGCACCCCTATCCCCGTCACCCCTATCCCCGTCACCCCTAGCCCTATCAATCCTATCCCCGTCACCCCT
>NW_020455519.1:269074-272727 GCF_003342845.1 Nothoprocta perdicaria
GACTCAGACCTGCACCCAGATCTGCACCCATAACTACATCCAGAGCAGCAGCCCCATCTGCACCCACATCCACAGACCTGCACCCAGACTCACATCTGCAAACAGAGCTGCACTCCAAACAGCATCTGCATCTGCACCCGCACCTAGACCTGCACCTAGACCTGCACCTGCACCCAGACCTGCACCCAGATCTGAACCTGGATCTGCATCCAGACCTGCACCTGGATCTGCACCCACATCCGGACCCAGACCTGCACCCAGAACCTCCATCCCATTCCCATTCCCGTTGCTGTCCTGGAGCTCTTTGCCGCCTTTATGGACTCCAGACCTGCACCTGGATGTGCACCCAGAGGACCATCCACATCTGCACCCACATCCAGACCCAGACCTGCACCCAGGACCTACATCTGCACCCATACCCAGCCCTGCACCTATAACTGCGCCCAGAGCAGCATCATCTGCRCCCACACCCAGCCTTGCACCCAGTCCTGACCCACCCCACCCCAGACCTCCACCCCAACCTGCACCTACTGCCGCTCTGCCCCCAGACCCACACCCAGCCCAACTGCACCCACAGGAGACCCATCCCCATCACTCCATCCCCTGGTCCCATTCAGCCCTGGCTTCCTCCTGTTACCCAGGCTTGGGACATGGGGACAGCTGAGCCCTGACACACTCAGCCCTCCCCAGAGCCCGTTCCGTCCCGTCCCCCATCTGTCCCAGGGCCCCCCGATGCTCCAGCCCTATCCCATCTCATCTCATCCTGTGCTGGAACCCATGATGCCCCATCCCAACCTGTCCCACCCCATCCTGAAGCCCCCGACACTCCCATCCTGTCCTGTCCCCATCCCTGCCCCCATGCCCACAGTTCAGGATGCTCCTGTCCTATTCTGTCCTGTTCTGCTCCATCCCTCTCCCACACACCATGATGTTCCTGTGCAATCCTGTCTTGCCCCATCCCATCATCATCCTCTTCCCTCTTTCCTGCAGCCCCATCCCATCCCATCTCATTCCCATTGCTGTCCTGGAGCTCTTTGCTGCCTTCATGGAGGCATGGAAGGAGAAACCTGGATGGGATGGGGTGCCAGGAACCCCCAGGACCATGGTGGGACCTCAAAGCTGGCCGAAATGGAGGCCTGCGGCAGGGAGGMCACCAGGGAGTGAGGCCACAAGCTGCCCTTGGGCAGCAAAACTCAGCATCTCCGCGTTACCTTCCATGGTCCTCAAGTGCCACCACTCGGTGTGAGCCAGACACAGCAGCCCCGGCACCGCAGAGGTCCTCAGGGGAGGCAGAATCGGATGGATTCGGAATGAGAGGCCCGAGAGGAGGACGAGCTCCTCAGCAGGAGGTTTCTCCCAGGCTTTCTGCACGTGGTGTCGAAAAGGACCATGTGGGCACAGCCTCATCAGCTGGTGGATGGGTGTAGAGGCACCCATGGGTGCAGAGGCACTGGCTGCGGGGCTGTGTTGGGTGTCGGAGCACAGGGAGTGRCTGCAAGGGCTTGGTGGGGTAAGAACATGATGGGTGAGAAGGGACARAGGTTACCACGGGTGCAGGGGCTCAGTGGGTGTAGGACCTCATTGCGTTTAAGAGCTCATTGGGTGCAAGAGCATGTTGGGTGCAAGACCATGATGGCTGCACAGGCTGATGGGTGCAAGGACATGTTGGGTTCAAGGGCACATTGGGTGCAAGGGCACATTAGGTGCAAGGGCATGTTGGATGCAAGACCATGATGGGTGCAAGGGCATGTTGGGTGCAAGGGCATGTTGGGTGCAAGACCTTGATGCGTGCACACATGTGAGGGGTCCTGAGATGCGATGGGTGCAGGAGAAGGAGGCTGCAAGGACCCAATGGGTGCAAGGACACACGATGGGCGCGCGGGGTCACCACGGTGCAAGGACACGATGGCTGCAAGAACTCCGGTCACGTTGGAGCCTGAACATTGGGGTTGAACCCCCAAACCTCCAACGTGGACCCCAGTGGCCGCTCCGGGCTCCCCGCTCGCCCTTCCCGGAAAACCAGGGACACGCAGACACTGTTGCTGCTCCCGGGACTTGGGGCTCACTTCCCGGCCACGTGCCCAGGGTGAGGGCCCCACCGGTGCCACCCGTGACCCTGCGAGACAAACTCCGTGTGTTTCTGCAGGGCCCCGGGCCAGGACGCGCCTGGGTCACAAGACGCTCACGCTGGGGTGCAAACCAAGAGCAAAAAGCARTTGTTTTAGTAAAAAAAGAGCTGAAAATACCACGGGAAAGAGCCGGGAGCGGCAGTGGAGGAGGGAAAGGGCTTCCAAGCGCTGGGTGCTGCGCCAGGGCACTCAGTGGGTGCCGCGCTGCCCGCAGGCGTCCAGGAGCTGCCGCTGGCTGAAGAGGCAGAAGGCGATTTCCTCGCAGCCGCTCACCGGCCCGCACTCGAACAAGCAGCCGAAGAGGCCGCCGGGGCACACGGCCAGGTCCGAGTAGCCGCAGGGGCCCTCGTAGAGCAGCCAGGGCGGCCACCAGCTGCTCCCCGACAGCGGCGAGGGGTTCACATAGACGCCCAGGTCGCGCCGGCGGCGCCTGTCGGTGGGGTGGGAGAAGAGGAGCCAGGAGGCTGCGTTTGCGTTGGCYTTGGGGTCGTCGGCCTTGGCATCGTCGGGGTTGGCATCGTTGGCTTTGTCAYCATTCGCCTTGGCGTTGTTGGCCTTGGCTTCGTTGATCTTGGCATCACTGGTCTTGGCATCGTTGGCATTGTCATCATTTACCTTGGCATTGTTGGCCTTGGCAGTGTTGACGTTGTCATCACTCGCCTTGGCATCGTTGGCCTTGGCAGTGTTGGTGTTGGCACTGTCAGCAACGGTGGCGTTGGCAGCGTTGGCCTTGATGTTGTTGGCCTTGACACTCTTGGCGACGGCGTCATTGGCAAGGGCATCGTTGGGCTTGACATTGTTGACCTCATCATCATTGGCCTTGGCATTGTTGGCAATGGCATCACTGGCAATGACATCATTGGTGATGATATCGTTGGTGATGACATTATTGGTGATGATATCGTTGGTGATGACATTATTGGTGATGACATTGTTGGTGACGACATTATTGGTGATGACATCGTTGGCAATGACATCGTTGTCCTTCGTGTTGTTGATGACACTGTTTGCCTTGGTGTTGTTGGCGATGACATTGTTAGTGACCGCCTCATTGCTGACAGCCTCGTTGCTGATGGCATCACCGGCAACGGCGTCATCACCCTCGGTGCCGTCATCACCATCGTCACCCTCATCCTCTGGTGTGAAGCTCACGACGCTGCCCTGGCACCCACGGGGCGGCTCGCAGAGCTCCTCRCACCGCACCGAGCGCCCGAACCACAGCCCCTGGTCCGTGCTGAGCGCCACGGCCCGGCACCGCAGGCGCCGCGGGCGCGCGCTGCAGTAGAGCACGGAGCCGCCGTCGCCGGYGGCCACCTCGGCCACCTGGCACTCGCCGGTGCCCACGCCCTGCACCAAGGCGCCCTTGCTCCAGCTCCGGCCCTGGTCGTCGCTGTAGACCACGAGGGCGTGCGGGCGCGTGCAGCAGGGCAGCGGGCGCCCGCAGAGGCGCCGGTGCACGTAGTAGGCGTAGGCGGGCGCCGCGAGGCGGCCGGCGCGCAGCTGCACGCCGTGGCCCGGCCCCAC
>NW_020455519.1:273867-277639 GCF_003342845.1 Nothoprocta perdicaria
GGGAATTATGCTAATGGGCAATGGGAATCACCACACCTGGACCATGGGAAACACACCCCAGGATGCGGGAATTATGCTGCAGACCGGTGGGAATCACACCCCTAGGATGTGGGAATTATGCCACGGACCACTGGGAATCATGCCCCTGGCATGTGGAAATTATGCTAACGGACCATAAAAATCATATCCTGGGATGCGGGAACTATGCCACAAACTGGTGGGAATCATGCCCCTGGGATGCGGGAATCTTGCCACCCGGCCTATGGGAATCACCCCCTGTTACACAGCCGGCCCATGGGAATCATGTCATGTGGCCTGCGGGAATGACGCCAGTCCCGCCACGTGAGCCGTGCCAGCAGGATGTGGGAATCACGCTCCCCACAGCACGGGATTCACCACCGGGATGTGGGAACCACCACAGACCCGCAAGGATCACGGCAATTCACCCATGGGAATCATGCCACTGGGATGCAGGGATCATGTCCTCAGTCCCTGGGAATCATCCCACTCAGCCCCTCGGAATCCCACTATTGGGATGCAGGAATGGCGCCACCAACCCATGGGAATCATGCCCTTGGGATACAGGAATGCCGGCACCGACCAAATAGCGATCCCGCCAAGCCGATGGCGCGGCTGGGATGCGGGAATGGCAGGAAGAGCGTGGGAAGGCATTGTCGGGATGCGGGAATGGTGGGAAGGCACTGTGGACGGGATGCRGGAATGGCAGAAAGGTGGTGTGGCTGGGATGCGGGAAGGTGGTGTGGCAGGAGGGAATGTGGGAATGGCGGGAAGGCACCGCTGGGATGCGGGCATGGCGGGAAGGCGGTGTGGCCGGGATGCGGGAATGGCGGGAAGGGCGGGAAGGGCGTGGGAAGGTATCGCTGGGATGCAGGAATGGCAGGAAGGCGGCACGGCTGGGATGTGGGGAAGGCAGGAAGGCGGCGCAGTCGGAATGCGCGAATGGCGGGAAGAGCGTGGGAAGGCATTATCGGGATGCGGGAATGGCAGGAAGGTGGCACGGCCGGGATGTGGGAATGGCGGGAAGGCGGCGTGGTTGGGATGCGGGAATGGCAGGAAGGCAGCACGGCCGGGATGCGAGAATGGCAGGAAGGCATCGCCGGGAATGGCAGGAAGGCGGCACGGCCGGGAAGCGGGAAGGCGGGAAGCGCGGGCGTCACCTGCACGGCGCGGCCGCGGCGCCGGCCCCGGCGCAGCACCAGGTGCTCGGCGTCCTCGTCGCGGGCGCTCGCGCGCTTCTCGGCGAACGCCAGGAAGGTGGCGGCGCGCGGCAGGTAGAGCAGCGCCGGGATGCGGAACGTGACGCCCGTGGCCGCGTCCTGCCGGAAAAGCGTCTCCCGGCGGGGGCTGCCGGGGGGCTCCGGCGCCATCCCTGTCCCCGCGGCCTGAGCCGCCTGATGGGAATGGGGAATACGGAGACGGTGCGTCCTGAGTGACCGTGTCCTGTCTGCCTTGTGTCCCCAAAGCGCCTCCAGCCACTCAGGGGACTGGGATACCCTGGAGACTGGGATGGGGATGTGTCCCCTTGGGATGGAGATAGGGGCACCCTGTGCACAGGGATGGGGACACRGATAGGGAAGCCCTGGGGATATAGATGGGGAGGGGGACACACAGGGAAAGTGATCAGGATGGGGACACACTGGGATTTGGATGGGGAGAGGAATGGGAAACACTGAGGACAGGAATGGGACCTCTGGGACAGGGATTGGGATGAGAACACCCTGGGACCAGGGATGAGAACACCCCTGAAGATGAGGACACCCTGGGGACACCCTAGGGACCAGGACTGGTCCCCCTAGTGTCCCCCTGCAAGGGACACTTCAGGGATTGGGATGGGAATGGGGACACGTCAGATACAGGTTTGGAAACGGGAATACACTGGGGATGGGAGCACTCTGAGGGACAGCGGTGGGRACACGCTGGGGACCACGACAGGGACTGAGGATGGGGACACTGTGAGGACTGGGACGGAAGTAGGGACACGTCAGGAACAGGGAAGGAGATGGGAACACACTGGGGATGGGGACACTGCAGGACCAGGATAGGGACTGGGAAGGGGACACTCTGAGATCAGGGACATGGATGGGGACGCCCTGGGGACAGGAACACGCTGAGGACCAGGAATGGGGAGAGGGATATCCGGGGGAGAGCGACACCCAGGGGGACACTCTGGGGTCTGGGATGGGGATGGGGACACTTCAGGAACAGGGATGGAGAAGGGAACACATTGGGAATGGGGGCACCCTGAGGGACAGGGCTGGGGACACTCTGGGGACCTGGATGGRCACCGAGGATGGGGACACCCTGGAGACAACGTTGGGGACCAGGATAGGGACTGAGGATGGGGAAACCCTAGGGATCAGGACAAGCACTGAGGATTGGGACACTTTGAGGTGAGGGACAGGAACAGGGACACCCTGGGRACCAGGATAGCGACTGAGGATGGGGGACACCCTGGGGACAGGAAAGGGGACACCCCAGGAACATGGACAGGGTGAAAACACTGGGGATGGGGACACCCTGGGGACCAGGATAGCGACTGCGGATGGGGACACCCTGAGGTGGGGGACAGGAAACGGAGACACCCTGGGAACCGGGACTGAGGATGAGGACACCCTGTGGATCAGGATCGGGACGGAGCCTGGGGACACCCTGAGGCGAAGGAGGGGAAACGGGGACACCCTGGGAGACAGCGAGGAGCGGGACGGGGACAGGGGGGCCCCGGCGACACCCCGGGGATCCCCCGCTCCCTTCCCGCGCTCCTACCGGCGGCGCCAGCCCTTGCTGATCCCGAACCCGGTCCCGATCCCGATCCTGGTCCCGATCCCGATCCTAGTCCTGGTCCTAGTCCTAGTCCCGCTCCCGGCGCAGCCTCCGCAGCCGCTTCCGCCTCGCAGCCCCSCCCCCCCTTGCCCCTCCCCCCACAGATCCCGCAAGGCTCCGCCCCTTTGGGCGCTTTATTAGCGTTAATTAACGCCGCTCATTTGGTCTTGCGCTCCAGGGCCAGGCTGTCGTGCAGGCGCGACACCTCGGGCTCGTAGGCCTCCATGACGAGGGTGCCGTTGGCGTCGAAGAACTTGGCGACGGAGCGCGTGAACTCGGCCTCGCGCCGCTGCCGGCTCCGGCCGCTGATGAACGTCACCTTCAGCGTGTACTTGTCGTCGAACCTGCGGGGACAGCGGCCGCGTGGGCGCGGGAAGGGCGAGGGAGGCCCTCCGGGGACGGAGGGTCTGTGGAAGGAGGGTTCCCGCTCCCAAATGCTTCCCTTTTTAACGTGGGTTTGGCTGGAATGTTGTCAGCTGCAATGCCCGGGTTTTGAATGTTAGCACGATGTATTTTTATGCTGTCCATAATGGACCGGGCTTCTTTTTTACCATCTAAATAGAAGCCCCTGGTTGAAAGACCCTGGTTGAGCTCATAGTTGAAGCCATGGCTGAAGCTTCTAGTTGAAGCTCTAGCCATGGTGGAAAGCCCATGGTTGAGCTCATGGTGGAAGCCATGGCTGAAGCTTCTAGTTGAAGCTTGTAGTTGAAGCTCTAGCCATGGTTGAAAGCCCATGGTTGAAAGCCCATGGTTGGAGCTCGTGGTTGGAACTCATGGCTGAAGCCATAAGGGACTGGGTTTCTTTTTTTTCCTATTTAAATAGAAGCCAYGGTTGAAAGCCCCTGGTTGAAGTCTATGGTTGAGCTCAGTTGAAGCCATGGCTGAAGCTTCTAGTAGAAGCTCTAGCCATGGTTGAAAGCCCATGGTTGAA
>NW_020455519.1:277749-283181 GCF_003342845.1 Nothoprocta perdicaria
GTTGAAGCTCTAGCCATGGTTGAAAGCCCATGGTTCAGCTCATGGCTGGAGCTCGTGGTTGAAGCTCACGGTTGAGCTCATGGCTGAAGTCATAAAGGACTGGGTTTCTTTTTTTCCTATTCAAATAGAAGCCCATGGTTGAAAGCCCCTGGTTGAAGCCATGGTTCAGCTCATGGTTGGAGCCCATGGTGGAAGCCATGGTTGAGCTCAACCTAATGGTCGCGGTGCCCGGCTGCTCATYCCTCTTCCCCATTTGTGGTGAGTAATAGAGTGAAATGGATCCATGGGCATGAAAAGAGGAAAAAAATGTTTAGGATGATGCCCCAGATGGAAATAYTACGCTGGTCTCAGCCCCCGTTGCTTCTGCTGTGGGGAATATTAATCATGGGTTGCCCAGGGCACAGCAGCTGATCCATCCCCATCCAAGGAGCTCGTGTCCCCTGGTGGGAATGTCAGGGTTTTCCCCTGTTTTTTCCAGGGTTTTTCCGGCAGGGGCTGCGCTACCGTTTGAGGCTGGACGAGAGCTGCCACACGTCGTCGGGGTCCATGCCCGTGGGATCCTTGCGGTGGGCCACGAGGAAAATGCTCTTCTCTTTGTACGAGGTGTAAACGGTGAGGATCCCCATCATCACAAAATACGTGCGCCAAGTTAAGGAAAGCACGAGGGGCATCGGAAAAAGGAAAAGGGGCAGCGGAAAAGGGGCAGCGGAAAGCGGGCAAGGGAAACGCTCGGGGTTGCWGTCGTTTTGGGGAGCTTTGGGCACCTGGGCAGGGTGCAGGGCTGGTGTCTCRGCAGGGAAAGCTGTGTCGGGTGTGTGTGACACCGGTACAGGGTTGTGCGACTGTACAAGAGCGCCTGAAGGGAACAGAGAGGGTGACAACACCCTAGACGCTTCCCTGAAGGCCATTTCAGAAATAGCCTCATAGAAAACCTAAAAATCATGCAGGAAAGTCACCTCCCTCATTTTTGAGGGGAGCAGCAGCTGTAGGAGAGAGCTGGAAAATGTGAGACTGACTCACAATTAAGGACTGTGCATTTCTACTGAGCACAAGGCAAGCAATTAATTTATTAATCCCCCCCTTTCTTTTTTTTTGGAATTAAATCCCACTAAGTGCTGCAAGAGGAGTCACCCAATGTTCATGCTGAAAGCCAAAGGGAGAGAAAATGTAGCTTAAAATGACAAAGCTACCTGATGATACAACTGTGAGTGGAACAGAGGCTCCCAGCTCTGCGTGGGGCTTCCAGGCGATTGGGCCAAGTTTCCTCTCCGATGGCAGGATCCAGTGGTTCCTGGGAAACTCTGTGGCACATAGGGATGTTGCAAAACCTCTACAGATGTGTGTCTGGCTAGAGGAGATGCAAAAAAAATGGGGGCTTGTAAAGCTGGGAGCCCCAGCTGAGAGAAGCAGCTGGGCTGTGGTGCTGAACACACAACTGTGAATATTTCTTGGGGTTTTGGTGTTTTTACGCACTGATCTGTGGCAATTCAGCATCTCTTCCTCTTTGCGGGTTGGTAAAAATTACTCCCACTTCCACTTCTCACTCGTGGCCCTCGGTCTGTTGTGTTAGGAAAGAGGACAAGTCACTGTAACCATCTACAGAGGTGATTTTGCTGTAATTAGAACAAAACTAAAAAACCAACAGGGTTTTGAGAGCTGGTTTTGAGGCTGAGATGAGCACCCCAGAACTGGAGTGGCTCTATGTGTACGTGAGGCTGCCTGCAGATAACTCAGATTTAGGTGTGTTAGTGTCAGACCGAAACCACTCAGGGCTTTTACAGGAAAACCAGTTAATTACAGCTGATCCCTGCACAAAATTCCCGTAGGCCTGAAAAGGGGAATACAGAGATGAGAGAGATATAGAGAGAGATCTGTTTTCCGGTGGGGAAAAATAAAAGAACTTCCTTCTGGGGAGAACCAGACGAGCCCAAGTAAAGGATATGATACAACACAAAAAGCAAGGACAGGTTTGGATTCGGGGAAGGGGTGCAGGTAGTCCCAAATCAAAGCTACGATTGCGAAGAGACACGAGATGGTGCAGATGAGGAGGCGGCCGTCGATCAGWCGGAAGTTCTCCACGTACTTGTACTTCTCCAGGAGAACCTGAGGGAGAAGCGGGAGACGAGCTGAGTTTGTGCTTCCAGAAACGTGATAAACTGCTAAAAGGATCGAGATGAAAGGGTCTAGGTCGCAAAGGTAATGTGAGGAGAAACTTTACACGTAATTAGGCTAAATCAGATTGTGGGGTGCTTATTACTCTAACCATGAATGCTCAGATCCAGGGGCATCACAAAAYGCATTGCAAAACCAGTAAGGACACTGGCCCTAAACACATAAAACTCCTTTTTCAGGCCTGTTCAGCTTAATAAAAACCCTAACAAGTTACTTTGGCATAAAGGATTAACATAATCCCCGTAAAATCTAAAAAAACACCCACATTAATGCAAAACTCCTTGCTGAAGAGGAGCTTGGAAACTCCTTGCTCCAAAACTCCTTGCTGCAAGCAAAGTAGCTGCTGGGTAACCCATGATGATGCAAAGAAATAAATTCTCTCCGTAATTTTTCACCAAGTTTCTTAAARGTTTCACGCACAGAGCAAAGGCTCAAATGTTTTCCAAGCAAAAGCAGATGGTTGCAGAACGTACCTTTTTGGCAGAATCATCTAGAGAGTTTTTCACAGCTGAACCGTCCCATTTGTCAATTTTTACTGGCTTGTCATCAATCTTCCACTGCAAGAGAAACCGAAAATAGAGAGATGCCAAAGAATTGGGCATTTCATTGTAAATACCTTTATTCCTGCAGTGAACGCAAAGAGATGAGGAGATTTGGAAAAATACCTACAGAAGAGCTTCACTGCATGAAAAAATGGCCAAAGATTAAGGGAATCCAGTGTCTGTTGTACAGTTATATTGCATTTAAAAATCACATACCACCTTGTAGGTTTAACTGTTAAGTCTGCTCAGCAGCACGAGGGAGGTTTGCTCAAGATATTCTGCACTTCAGTTTCATTCTTGTTTTGATTTAGTGCTTGCAAATGGAAAATAGTTTTCATTTCATCCCTGGAAAATAGGAAAATAGTYGTGCTGACCTAACCCTTCCCTTTGGGAACAGTGACAATTTGCAGGAGAGCTGCTGCAAGCGGCCTCATTGGGACTGCCCACAGTTCTTCCAAGCAGCAGTTTTTAGCAACGCAGACGTAAACGCAGAGGCTYCAACATGGAAGGAAGAGAAGTTTCAGTCATCCTTCCGCAGGAAACCAAAACCACCCTGCAGCTCTTCTACAATTCCAATTTTCACCCAACTGCTCCTCAAAAGTGGGTCCTTCCTAAGTAATAAACTGCAGATACGACTGGTCAGGTGTTTCAAGGGGTTATTCCTCCTCTGAACCACATTATTTTGTTGTGATACTGACTTTCCATTCAGCCCCAGGTGGATCTGGAAGTTGGAGCTTTCGGTGTTTTAAGCGCTCTGTTATTCCCACGTTATCTGTTAYTTTCAGAGGTCATTAGAAGCAATTCTGACCGTCGCCAGGATTGTCATTTCCTCAAGTTCTCAAGGTAGATCCAAGTGCCTGTTGGGAGAGCTCGTTTCCTTCTCTGGAAGGAATTAAACCGTTTCACAGAAAGCTGAAAAACCCAATCTGGGGGAAAAGCACTATTATCCTTGAGGATCTGCAGGTAGGAATTCCTACGGGCACAGGAGCTGCATACGCTTGCAGTAGCTATTCTATGAGGCACTAAAGAAACAGCCAAGAGCATTTAAAAATCAGAGATAACCAGAAAACAGCCTCCTATTGGTGATAATTATATTTTAGGAGGTCACTAAGCCACATTTTTACAGCCCTCAGGGTTTTTTACCCCCCTAAGGTTAATTCAAAATACCCTAGAGCTGAAAGCAAAACACTTTCCAATGAAAAAATACAGAATTCTTTCAAATAGTGATTTGCTGTATGAAAACGTTAAACTAGATTTGCTTTTAGATATAGTTCCTATTCTTTCAAAGGCTGCTACAGAAATCTTTTTGGAAAAGTAAAAGAAAAATCCAAGAAAATACTGATTTAAYGTGTTTTTTTCTGTATTTCTGAGGCTAAAACATGGCAATCTTGTTGCTCTCGGACTTGCTCCTGAGGAGAAAAACAAGAGCAGGAATCCAGAAATATGTGGGAACCTATCCGCGTTTTATGATTAAAATATTAATACCACCTTTGAAAATTGCAAGGGCCGGGTAAAGCCTTCATATTACAGAAAAGAAAACCCATTTCCTTGGATGACTAAAAGGAATTCTTGTCATCTCTGGCAAGAGAACAGGCTGCTCCTGAGGCTCGTTTGTCAAGGGATGGCTTCCATTCAAATCCCTTCCCAAAACTCCCTCGTGAGCAGTAGGGGAGGGAGAAGAAACCCTTGGATTTATCCCTGCAGGTCGAGCCCCTCAGGCTCCGGTGGTGCTGGTGGAATGTGGTTAATAATTTAGTCTTGTGCTGCTGGTGAAATAAAGCAGTGAAAGCTCCAGGAGCCCCGGAGGACGGCGGCAGCATYGGACCCCATTTACCTTCACTGGGAGGGCACTCCTAGGTGGATGGATAAAAACGTCTGGGAGAAACAATCCAACTTCCAGAAACACCAAAAGAACACGAGGAAGACAAAAGGAAACAGGATAATTGACAGCGCACCTAAACCCATCCCAATTTAGCTTGTTAGTTTAAGTACAAATAGATAGACTGGACAAGGAACTGTCCTAAGGTGTTAGAGCCACCAGCTCTGGTAATTGTCTCACCGGCTACTTCTGCTCCTTAAGCAAGGGCTAAGCACGAAGGAAACACCGTGAAAACATCCAGGAGGCTCCAGGGAAGCGGCACCGTCGGCAGTTCTGGAGGGTCGGCCCCAAAGCACTGGCTTTTCCCACCCCAAACTTCACACAGGGTGTCCCGGAGCAGCCGTCAGCAGCTTCTCCCAACCCACCTGGTTCCACAAACACAGCAGTGTCTGTGCTGGCAGATCCCACAGCACCAACCTGCACTCAGGTTGGCTTCATCTGGGACTAAACTGGATAAGAGGAGCCAAATTCCTTGAGTGTTGTGGGCTCAATGAAACGTTTATCAAGAGGGAAAAGGGTTAAGAGTCAATGTGTTTTTGTTTGTGGTCAGCTGTGTTTTAAAGGGCAGTGAATGATTCCTGATGTTGCACTTGAAGGCTGCACTCTCCTGCACGCAGAGATAGGGGAAAAATAAAAAAGGGGAAAAAATAAAAAAAAGGAAATAGGGGAAAAATAAGAAAAATAAGAAAAAAGGAAAAGGAAAGGAGAAGAAATAAAAAAGGAAAAGGAAAAAGTTAAAAAAGGAAAAATAAAAAAGGGTAAAAATAAAAAAAGAAAAAAGGCAAAGGGTAAAAAAAAGGAAAAAAGACAAAGGGGAAAAATAAAAAAAGGAAAAAAGA
>NW_020455519.1:283483-301803 GCF_003342845.1 Nothoprocta perdicaria
AAAAATAAAAAAAGAAAAAAGCAAAGGGGAAAAATAAAAAAAGAAAAAAGCAAAGGGGAAAAATAAAAAAAGAAAAAAGCAAAGGGGAAAAATAAGAAAAAGGAAGAAAGCAAAGGGGAAAATAAAAAATGAAAAGGGATTTTTTTTTTAAGGGGAAAATAAAAAAAAAAGGAAAAGGGGAAAGTAGAAAAGGAAAAGCTCGAGGTCTGCAGCCTCTGGTACTGCTAGCAGAACAGCAAAGGTACTGGTGCCAAGTGCAAGGAAAAGTTGTGATGCCGACAGGCAGCTGCTTGAAGCTAGGCTGAAAACGACTCTTTACCTCTCTCGCCATATATATACATATTTTATATATATGTATATATATTATAAGCATATATACACATATATGAATATATATGTACATATGTGTATATATATGTGCATACACATGTATTGCACGCATATAACACACACATATACACGCATATATATGCCCACACATACATCTATACACACACATATATATACATACATACATATATATGTGTGTGTGTATATATATATATATATATATATATGCGCACGCACAGGTCCTATACCAGGGTCCTATAGCCGAGCAGCAGCAGCGCTGCGGCGCCCGCGCCCACCCCGCGTCCCTCCCTGGCGGGAGGCGGCGGCGGGGCCGGGCCCCGAGCTGGGGGCTGCCCTGGGAGCCGGCCCCGCCGTTACCTTGTCGAGCAGCCCGTTCCGGCCGCCGCCTTTGGCCGCCATCTTCTCGCCGCCCGCCCGCGCCGCGCGACCTGTTCGCCGCTCATTGGCTGTGGCGGCGGCGCTGGGGCTGGCGGGAACGCGCGGGGCGCGCCGGGAAATGGAGTCCGCTCCCTCACTCCGGGGGGGGGCGTCGCCGTCGCTATGGCGACGCGGTGGGGAGCGGGCGGCGCGGGGAGGTGACAGGGCCGCGGCCGCCCTGTCCCTGTCCCTGCCCTTGTCCTTGTTGTCCCTGTCCCTGTCCTTGTCCCTGCCYCTGTCTCTGCCCCACGGGGTGAGACAACGAGCGGGGGGCCGGCCCCACGGCCTGCGTTGTGGTGGGGGTGCGGGGCAGCTCTGTTACCGGGAGGACCCTGAACTCTATGGTCCCGTGGGGGTGTTGGAGGTGTGTGGGGTTGTAGGGGTGTGTGGGGTGTGTGTGTGTGTGTATATGTTTAGGAGGGCTTTAGGGGTGTAGGTGTATGGGGAGTGTGTGTGTATGTGTGTGTGGGGGTGGGTTGTAGGGTGTTTGTGTGTGCATTGAAGGGTGTAGGGTGTGTGTTGGGTTGTAGGGGTGTGTGTAGGGGTGTGTGGGGAGTGCGTGTGTGTTTAGGAGGGCTTTAGGGGTGTAGGTGTTTGGGGAGTGTGTGTGTATGTGTGTGGGGGGTTGGGTTGTAGGGTGTTTGTGTGTGCATTGAGGGGTGTAGGGTGTGTGTTGGGTTGTAGGGGTGTGTGTAGGGGTGTGTGGGGAGTGTGTGTGTGTGTTTAGGAGGGCTTTAGGGGTGTAAGTATATGAGGAGTGTGTGTGTATGTGTGCGGGGGGTTGGGTTGTAGGGTGTTTGTGTGTGCGTTGAGGGGTGTAGGGGGTGTGTTGGGTTGTAGGAGTGTTTATGTGTAGGTTGTGTGCAGGTATCTGTGGGGTGTCAGGGTGGGCGTGTCAGTGGGGTGTATGAGGGTGTGCGTGGCTGTTGAGGTTGCCTGTAGGGTCGTAAGGCAGATGTGCGTGTGAGGAGTGTGGGTGAGTGGGGTGTGGGGGTGTTGGGGGGGGCCTGAAGAACGTGGGTACCACTTTGTAAGGGTGTGCGAGGGTGTTGTGGGTGCTTGTGTGTTGGTGCAGCAGTGTGGGTGGGGGTCTGGGAGCGTGTGTTAAGGATGTGGGTGTGTATGTGGTGGGGTGTGTTCAGGGGGGGTATGTGAGGTRTGTGTGCTAGGTGTTGGGGTGTATATCTGTTGGGGTGTATATCACACTGGGGTGTGTGAGGGTGCTCATGGGTGTGTGCGTGCGGCTGTGTGTCAGAGCGGGGGTGTTTAGGGGTACAAGTGGGTGGGGGGCTGTGTGGAGGGCTACGTGTCAGGATGAGTGTGTGTGTTTCYAGGGGTGTTCGCCTGTACGTAAGGGTTTGTAACATGGGATGTGTGTGTGTGAGAGCGGGATATAGGGAAGGTTCATGGAGTTTGGGGGTGTAGGGACATGTGGGGTGTGTGGGGGTGTACCGGTGGTGGTGTAGTCGTGAAGATACGTGTTGTGTGGCTGTATGTGTATGGTTGACTTGTTGGGGTGCACCCTTATCCGTGGTGTTGTGTGAACGGAGTGTGAGGGGTGTTCGGTGGCTGTTCATGGTGGGCTGTACATGCCTGTGGCTTGTGTGGTGCTCACGTGGGTTGTTTGCAGGTGTAGGGGAACAGGTAGGTTTGTGTCAAGTGTATTCGGGTGTTCTGTCAAGCATATTCGGGTGTTCGTTTGTGGGAAGGGGTCCCGCAGTGACTGTCCCTGCCGCAGCCGCGCTGTGCGGARCGTTGTTGCAGTACAGCCACTTGCTGCGGCTGTGTCACAGCACCTYGCTGCTGTACCATGGCAACGCTGCGCACAGCCGGCAGGGCAACAGCCGGGGGTACCCGGAGACGTGGCTGTGCTGCCTGCACATAGTCRTCATCCAGCGGATCCCTGTTGTTCAGGGGGTAGTTATCCCAAATACCGCCACTGTGCATAAACGCTGTAGTCAGGCGGTGCTGCCTCATGTCCAAGCGCTCTCAGGGTGTGGAAACACCATCAGATGGCAGCAGGARGTACAACCGTCAAACATCCTTAGACTGTAACACTGTGCAGGAGACTACAGCCTCCAGGGAGGTGCAGGGGGTGACAGGGCCCTTTTCTTGAGGAGTCCCGTGGGATTTGATTATCGGGGGCTCCTGGGGTGTCAATGAATGTCAGGAATGTGATCCTATTGAGTACAAACTAATCCCTAACTGGAAAAAGCCTAAGCAATTCAAGCATTGATGAAGATTTTAACCCATTTTCTTGTTTCTCGCTCTTCACGGCRATACAGGTGACAAGATGGCTACAAGTGGACTGTACAAGATGGGTGACGGAAGCAGCTATGCAACCAACTGCTTCCCTGCCAGGAGCATCTTGGGCACGAGTAAAGAAGGTGACGTTTCTTTGAGCGCTGCTTGGTGAGCAGGGTGAGGTGGTGTCAGGCTTAGGACGGATCCACAGAGGCCTGACCAAGAGGAGCCCAAGGGCTGAGCTGGTGGCAGCCAACCTGAAGGGCAATTGCAGAGGTGATGGAGCCAAATTCTTCTCAGCACGGGCAGGTTGTATAACTAGGGGCACCAGCTACGAATTGGGAGGTTGAGGTTGGACAACAGGAGGAACTTCTTCCCTGTGGAGGGCTGCAGCTCTTGGCCAGATGACCCCGGAGGTGGTAAAATTGCTGTTCTTGCCTATACAAAGACACCACTGACCTGATTTACTGCTGCTGAGTCCCACTTGAAGCAAGATTAGAGGCCTTCTGAAGACCTCCATCCCAGAAATGGGCCTCCATCCCAGCCCACTTCCCTCCATCTGCAAGCCTGAGGCTCTCTTTTCATTTATAAAGTAACTTCTCCCCTTCCATGGCTCCGGCTGAAGCTTTGATACCCTTGTCTTAAATAATATGGTCACAAAATATTTTATATCCCAGTGTTTCTACATTTGAAGGGATTTGAAAATGATGGATCTCGGTGTAGGGCTGAAAGCCCAAAAATAAAGTGACCACCTGGTGAATGTCTCTTCTGCCTTGGTCTGTCGTTGTGGCAGGGGCTGGGCACTGGCTGCTGGCACGTGGAGCACCCCGGAGGTCCTGGAATAAGCAGGGAGTCCCTGGGGAGATGCCCAAGCAGAGGAGGAAGCCCCAAAATTTGGCCACTGCAGAAGAGGACAAGGTCCTAGATGAGCCGTTTCTGGTGAGAGCAGATTTCCTATTTAAAGCAAGTGACAACGTTTCAAGGACCAGGGGGACCTGGTTGGTGSGTGGACAGATGCTCTAGCTGCCTCTGCTCCCCATCCTGAAGCCATCCSCCTGCTCATGGAAGTCCTGGGTTTCCCCCTTCTCATCCTCACCAAGGTTCAAACACCAGATGCCCACGCAGGTCGGTGTCCCACCATGAGAGAGAGATCTGGTTTGGGGCTTCAGGCCCTAGGAAGTCACCTATGGGATCACTAACGTAGGTGAAGATGGGCTAAGCCTTTGCTTTTTTGTTTTTCCAGATGAAGCATCACTGTTTGAAGAACCCTTCTGACTTGTGCTCTGCGAATATAAGCAACCAGAATCTGGTCTCGGTGAGTGTCAGAGACTCGGGAATTATTAGGGAACTACCTTTAATGTCCAAAAGTTTCCATGTTGGCACATGAATGTCGAGACATGGGACAGAACACCAGGCACAAGAAATCCTTTTCTGCACAAGAAGGCCAYCCAGCCTTGAAGATGTCTGCATGGATTGTCCTACAAACCTTTCGGTCATGTCTTTGTGGCAGAATTACCTTGACCTTCACCAGATGTTCCCCACTGACACAAAACCCTTTGCACATGGGTGTTGTGTACTTGAGGTGACAGGCCATGGTGGGAGCTAAACCTGCAGGTTCTTGAACCTCTGCCCAAGAAGTGACTTTTATTTCTGAGAAAATGAGCCGAACTGCTGATGATCATTTTAGATAGATTTGGGTAGATGGGTTTGGGACTGAACTAAACCAAGTCTCCCGAGTGACAATAGTCACTGAATTAGCTCTGCATTAGGGACAGACTCCCAGAGTTACTCTCCATAGTMAAAAAAAAATTAAAGGAAGACCTAATTATGGAAATGCCATGGTGAAAAAAAGGAAGAGAAGAGAGATCCAGTTGTTTCAAACTAGTTTAGGGTTGGATCTGATTGATCTTTCTTCTGTATTTTTTTTTCCAGGCTAAAGAAGATGATTTTGAGAAATTTGACTGTGTCGCTTTTATAAATGCTGCAGAGAACCTGCTGACGTTAGGTAGGGGATTGCATTGCCAAAAACAATAGATATTGCTTTTAAATGCAGGAACATGATATAAGCAAGTTTATACTTGTCTATAATCATGTCTAGAGGCTTGCAAGGAGACTAAAGATACAGAAATATACAGCAGTTCTTTACAGAATTGCTTCCTGTCTGCTCTTTTCTGCTCTTTCCTGAGCAGAAATCCTTGCACTGATTCCCTTTATAGTAATGATAATTACATGTCACCATAGACTTCATTATTAGAAAATAAAACTCTTTACAGAGAAAATTGTCATTTAATATATAGGAGTATGGAGTAATGCAGTGACTTGTTGCATGGAAAGCTAATGGCAGAACTGGGAGGTGAATCCAAATCCGTGCCACAGGCTCAGTTAATCCGAAGATGAAAAAGAGAAATCCATTTACACCTGGTAAAGCTTGAACTAAATGCACTAGCATTGGCTTCCAGCAATAATCCAGTTTGGAGTGGAAACAAATAGGTGCAGGACAGGTTTAAATCAGATGTCTAAGCAGGAGCCTCTTGGGCCTCCTAACATCTGTTGCACCCTCCAGTTGCCTCATTGAGCCTGTGTTTAATTTCAAGCAAAACAACCGTTAATCCTAGTTACAGTTTTTCATCCTAGTTACAAATTTTCATCCAAGCTATGGTTTTTCTTGCCAGTCTTGGTTCTTTCCAGAGCTGGAGAAGACACAGCTTGTTCTGCTGCTGTGGTTCCTTGCAGGAACTTTGTCTCTTCTACCCTTGCAGAGGCGTTTCGGAAGTTTCCAGGACTGCGGGAGCTGGAACTTTCCTTGAATGGACTAAGGAATCTGAAAATTACTGCTGGAGACTTCCTGCGTTTGGAAGTAAGATGGGGAGGAACCTCCTCTTTAGTGACTCCATCACTGGCTTCCCCCAGGCCAGCAGGATCCGCTTTGTGGAACCTTCTCCCCAAGCCAGCTCTCCTTGTCCTCCTCATCTCCTGTTCTTCTTTCACTCGTGCCCATAGGCCCTAATCCTGTTATGCCCAGTGCTCTGTCATTCACTGGGGTCACTCTTCACCTCCCTGCTGCTGTGGCACCCTTTGCATGTGCTGGTTGCCCTCTCACTCACTGCTTTGATCCTCTGACACAGAAGACCGAGGCTCCATCCATTCCAGAGCATTTTTGGTGGCCTGCTCAGGTTTGGCTTAGCCAGTCACCATAGACCTAAGTTTTGGGCAAGCAAATTTCCAAARATCCCGAGACCAGAGCTGGCGTTGTCTATCTTGGAGTGCAGCCCTCTGAGGAGGCCACCAGATCAGCTATGGAGGGTGTGGATGGGGCCCATCTGTATGCTATTCCCCATCTAAACGTCCCTTCCTATGATGCCCCCTAAGATTCCAGCACTGGTGGCCCCCCATCTTCTGACAGCCTGGGAGAAGACAGTGCTGGGAGGCCTGGTTGGAATTTCACAGTCATTGGAGTTGGAATSTGAGCTCCTCCCAGGGCAACACAGCCTGTTTTAACAGTCCAAATTATTGTCCTTCATGTGTCCTAGAAACCTCATCTTGTGAATCACCTCCTAGCATGGTCTTGCTTTCTTGTGGCTCTTGTCTCGTGAGTCACACACGCACATGAGGAACCAGCCCTGAGCACTTCTGCCAAGGTGCAGAGGCCCAAAGCTGTCAGTGAAGTCACCACAAGTGAAAAACACTCAGCAGCACCCAAGGGTGGGAGGCAACGTGGCCAAAAGTCTAGAGCAAATATTAGATATGTGCCTGGGAAAAGCCAGCAGAGACCAGCAGGAGGGCTTACTCCTTGCTCCAGAGGGTGCTCCAGAGGGTTGAGAGGGGATCTGATCAGTGTCCATAGATACCTCAAGAGAGGGAGTGAGAAGGATGGGGTGGCCTCTTTTCAGTGGTGGCCACCGATAGGACTAGAGGGAATGGCCACAAACTGCAGCACCAAAAGTTCCCCAGGAACTTAAGGAGGAATTTAACAGTGAGGGTGCCCGAGCCCTGGAACAGGCTGCCCAGAGAGGTTGTGGAGTCTTCTTCTCTGGAGATCTTCAAAACCCACTTGGACGCAACCTGTGCCACCTGCTCTAGGTGACCCTGTGTGTGCAGGGGGTTGGACTAGATGACCTCTGGAGGTCCCTTCCAACCTGAAGGATTCTCTGATTCTCTCTCCCATTTCTCTCAGGATCTGGACCTCTCCTACAATAACTTGTCCCCTGAGGATATCTGGACATTGGGAGAATTGTCCCAACTCAAGGTCCTTCGCTTGACGGCCAACGGGCTTCGGTCGCTGCCTCCTGACCTGGCGGGCTCGTGGGAGTGAGTGGACACAGCAAGGGCTGCTGGTGGGAACGTCGCCAGCCCTCGGACAGTGGGATACATGGGGTGGAATGCAGGGTGATGGATCCGTKGTCCTGGTGATGTAGGATTTAGGACAAGTGTGACTGTCCAGACCTGTGGAGATCTTCCCTAGGGAAGCTGATGCCAGGTGGCAGGGAGGTGTCCCAGTTCATCTCATCCCAACTCCAGCACTGCTGTTTGCGAAGGCTACTGGTTTCAGGAGACCCTCTGCTCCACAGGTTCTTCCCAGCAGAGCTTGGCAGGTCTGGGTAAGGGTACGCAGGACACAACCTCCTGACAGAGTCCGTGGTGTGTGAGGAGCCTCCTGGTCAGATCCCATTCTGATGTGGCTGGTGTGGCTTCGTCCTGCCTAGTGCTGGCACTGACCTAAGGTCCGGACCTACAGCCATGGCCACCCAGGACACCTACTGTCATTGACATGGTTGGGGCACCCTGTTTGGTGACCCAGGCACATGAGCAGGGTGCTGTTTATTCATCATTAATTGGACCCTTCAGACAGTGTAACTACAATAACCATGCCCAAAGCCTGGAGTGGGGCCTGTTGAGGCTGGAGAAGAGGAGGCCGAGAGGGGACCTGGTCAATGTGTGCAAGCACCCGAGGGGAGGATGGAGGCAGGAAGGGGCCAAGCTCTTGTGGGTGGTGGCCAGGGGCAGGCCAAGGGGCAGTGGGTGCAGGTTGGAGGCCGGGCAGCTCCATGTGGCCGTGGGGAAGAACTTGTTTGGTGGGAGGGTGCCCGAGCCCTKGTTGAGGCTGCCCAGGGAGGCTGCGGAGGCTCCTGCTCTGGAGACYTTCCCAACGCAMCTGGTGGAGCAGGTGCCCCGTGCTCTGGRTGTCCCTGCTGGAGCAGGGGGATGGATTGGGTGATCCCTAGAGGTCACTTGGAACCTCAACCATTCTGTGAGTCTGTGATCTGCTCTTGACCACAGCTGGAGACAAGGTGCTGGGCTAGATGGTTCTTTGGACTGATTCAGTTCAGCTGCCTTTAGAAGGATATCAGATTTATTTCAAAAAATGAAAGCCCAGTCTCCCAGTGGATCGAACAGACATCTGCCCCACGCGGTGGCAGGTGATGTGTTTCCCACCACCCCAGCCCTTGCTTGAGCACATTATTAATGAGTCATAGAATCGCAGAATGGTTAAGGTTGGAAGGGGCCTCTAGAGATCATCTAGTCCAACCTTCCTGCTCAAGCAGGCACACCTAGAGCATGTGGCACAGGGCGGCATCCAGGCGGATTTTGAAGACCTCCAGAGAAGGAGACTCCACAACCTCCCTGGGCAGCCTGTTCCACTGCTCTGTCACTCTCAGTAAAGAAGTTGCTCCTCACCTGGAGACGGAACTTCCTGTGTCACAGTTTGCACCCATTACCCCTTGTCCTGTCACTGGCCACCACTGAGAAGAGCTTGGCCGCTTCCTCCCTACATTCCCCCTTCGTGAACTTACACATGTCTCTCTGCGTTCACAGCTCCGCTCACTTGAGGTTTCCATCTCTTGAGGTCTTGCTGCTGGATGACAACTGCCTGTCGGAGCCGGGCGTCTTTGTGACCCTCGCGGACCTCTCCAGGTGAGGTGGCCCCTGACAGCCGCCTCTGGCAGAAACGAAGGACAAAACCTGGGTGTCACCCTGGGTGAGGGTGCCAGAGCCCTGGCACAGGCTGCCCAGGGAGGCTGTGGAGTCTCCTTCTCTGGAGGCCTCCAAAACCCACCTGGATGCCACCCTGTGCCACATGCTCTAGTTGTCCCTGCAGGAGCAGGGGGGTTGGACTAGATGATCTCTAGAGGTCCCCTCCAACCTTAACCCTTCTGTGATTTCAGTGCAGCAGTATTGGGAAACTCTGTGGACCAGCTGCCTGTGATTCAGCCAAGAAGTGTCACTAGGGAGGGAGGTGGCCCATGTGCCCCTTGGCCAGGCTGCAGCACCCAGAGCTTCTCCTGATTGCTTTGGGCCTCCTCCTGGTGCTGTGACCCAGAGGTGGGAACTGGGCCTGGATGGGGGTCCAGGCTCTGCCACGTTGTTCCTGAGCTCTGCACAGGACAGATTTTRTGTGTTGGGAGGAGAGCAGGGAAAGAGGCAGCGGGAACTCATGGATGCCTTCCCGATGGGAGGCTGGCACCGTGTGCTCACTGGAATCACCACATCTCTTGGTCACTTCCTTTCCCRCCAGTCTGAGGGAGCTGAATCTGGACAGGAACGAGATTTCCGCCGTCCCCTACCTGCAGCAAGCAGAGAGCACCCACTTCTTCCTGCACCCGGCGCTGGACGGCGACRGCTTCAGGGCAGAGTGGTACAAGGCCCTGAGCGGCCTCGGGCAGCGGCGGCACCGGGATGCGGAGGGGCCAGCCGAGCGGCCCCAACACGGCATGTCCCAAAGCACCGGGGGTCCCGAGTACGCAGGTGAGTGGCCACTGCCCTCGCTGAAAATGGGCAGCGTTTTCCACCCCTTTCAGTGGGAGAGGGCTTGGTTAGGCCAGGCTGGTGCCATCTCCATGTGGGGAAGAACTTGTTTGGTGGGAGGGTGCCCGAGCCCTGGCCCAGGCTGCCCAGGGAGGCTGGGGAGGCTCCTGCTCTGGAGACCTTCCCAACGCGCCGGGATGGAGCAACCAGCCACTCTCTGGGTGTCCCTGCTGGAGCAGGGGTTGGACTAGATGATCTTTGGATGAGCCTTCCAACCTCAACCATTCTGTGATTGTGATTCTGTGTTTCTCTGTAATTATCAGGAGAAACTGGCTCTTYAGGGCATCCTAAGGATGTTAAGGATCGGAAGGATGCCCTAAAGGAATCACCCTAAAATATTTTAGGGAATCACCCTAAAATAAACAACTCTTGTTTGGACACAAGTGCCCCTGGTCTCTCCTGCCCCTCTCCTTGCCCAAAGGAGACATTTTGCTCTGGGGAGGAGGAAACCTGCCCTAAGCACTGGAAGAAATTCAGATCAGGAAACTTATTTCTGTGGGTGCTGAACCAGGGTGTGGAGGGCCTGAAGGGAGGACCATTTTGTTGGAGGGTTCCCATGCAGGGCTCTGCGGTGCCAGGTCTCAGGTCGGTTGGCTCGCACATCTCCGATGTCCTCTGATGTCTCTGGTGCCCACAGGCCATGCAGTGGGGTGGATCCGGAGGATCCGTGCGTGGAGTGGGCAGCGATGGAGGCTGCTACCAGAGCTCCTCCAAGTGCCTCTTGTGTCCCCTGGCTCGGAGCACCAGGCCCTGCTCTTGGGGACATTGGGGAGTGCAACATGGTGCAACTCCTGGCCTGGCCGTAGCAGAGCCCAAGGAAGACTCAGCACTTGGAATCCAACACGTGGAATCCACATTTATATTTGGGAAATCCAGGCTGCACCGAAGCTCGGAGAAGGAGTCAGGGGATCTGTGATGGGGCTGTTCCCCCTTTACCTGGGGACATCCTGCCACTGAGCTGCACCCTGGCTGATGCTAACTTGTATTCCCAGKGTAATTCCAGGCTTGCTGTGACGGGAACGTGGCACTGAGCACCTCAGGGTGCTGAGAAGCCCTCCCTTTGCTTGTGTTTCCTTGCAGAGGTCGTTTTGGATTCTGGCTCTCAGGAACTCCTGGGGCCGGTAAGAACTGTTGGTTGATCTGCAGCTTCAGGTGTGTGTTCCCTTCCTGGGCCTCTCTCTCTGCTGAGGCCTAACAAACTCATTGGGTTTGCCACCAGCAAAGGTGCGACCTGCTCCAGAAGGAGCTCCAAAGGGAGCAGGTTTCCCAGCGTGATGATTCTTTCTCAACCTGACACCAAGAATATAAGGAATGAGGCCGCTCTCAAATCACCCRTGTGTTGTGGTTCACCTTCTCCCTCTCTCCTTAGGCTGTTCTCCAGGAGGGATATCCAGCCTYCTCGAAGGCTCTGCCCACTCCCACCACAGGCAGACACATTTGTGCTCCCTTTCCAGAGCTGCAGCATCTCAGCTTGGCCTTCAACAAGGTGACTGGAGCCCTCTGCCTTTAGCTAGAGCTCATGATTGAGCTGCCCAAAGGGGGCTGTAGTGCTCTGGAGAGCACCTCAACACTAAGTCCAGCTCCACTGCAGAAAGGGCCAGGGTTCCTCCGGTCCTGGGTCCATCTCCAGCCTCTGGAGGTGTCTCAGACATCCAAGGTCTCTCAACCAGGGCCGGACTCCTATTTAGGCAGCTGAATGGTTCTAAGGTTGTCTCAATCCCTGCACATTGGGGATTTCAGCAGTGAGGGGTGCACAGGGGAGAAGGAACCACAGTCTCTGCCCTGTCCTCAGAGGCAGTGGAGCTGCTGGACATCTATGCCCAGGTGGTGCCTTCTGCTGCTGTGTGGCTGCCAGTAGAGGATGTCCAACCCGGACTGCGTGTCCACAACAGGGATGGGACAGTGGAGCAGAGCCCAGTGTTTGCCCAAGAAGGATGTAGGGGTGGTGGGACAGTGTCTTGTGGATCCAAGAGTCCTTGCAGATCCTCCAGGGTCATCTCTAGGGATCCCAGGCCACCTTGGGCTGTTGTCTCTGTKGGGGTGAAGCTCTACAGCCACCAGYGGGGCTGAGCAGCAGCTGCTCAGAACGAACAGTAGATGATTTGGTCCTGCAGATTGAAGAGGAGGCAGATCTCCTACCTGTGGCTTTCTTCCCGTGCCTGAAGGAGCTGACSTTCCACGGAAACCCTCTCACCACCTCCAGGAGCGGTAGGGTATGAGCCAGTCTCCGTGCCTGTCTCCTCTCCATCCTCCTGCTCCATCYGGAGGTTCCTTTGCCATTAACATTTGGAAGTTCCCACCACGCTGGCCCAAGCCCAGGACCCCAGGGAGCTTGGGTGCTATTAAAGATGGTACAGGAGCTCTTGCAAACGCTGCCAATGCCCTGCTCCTATTCCCATCAAAGCCGGGGGAAAAGGACTACAGGCTCAGGCTGGATTTTGCTCCCTGAATGCTGCTGACCTCAAAAAGGGGCTGCTCTGGGACAAATCCCAAAGGCGCCCATGGCCTCAAGACGCAGCAGGTGAGATAACTAGGGCTCTTGTCAAAACAAATAAATAAAACAGTCCAGGGCTTCTTCTCTGGCCTTGAAGGCAAGTAGCCCAATCTGGTTTAGGTCCCTAGGAAAAAGGTCTTGTCCCCCCAAAACAGGGTGGCTTCTTCTACTCCTGGTAGAAGCTCCTGGTTCCTGTCCATGAGGTGCCAAGGACACTTGTCACCCTCTTGGACTTGCCACCCGAGCACAGGGCTGTGCAGGGCACGTGAACCCCTGTTTTTCCAGGGCAGCCTCCTCTGCTGACGAGGCTCCTGCAGGAAAATTTGGGGATTAAGCTTGTTCGCCAGAGGGTAGTCGTGGAGAGGCTGCACTTCACCATTCCTCTCAAGGCCAGTCGCAAGGTAAGGACAGATGTGAAGGAGGCACCTTGCTCCATGCAGGGCTTTCCCTGGCCAAAGCAGGGGCAAAAGTCCCTGGCTGCATCTTCAGGGTGGGACTTGGGGACACAAAAAGAGCTTGAAGGCCCCTAGATCCTGATTGGATTGGTAGGATGAGAGGAAAGAAGGATGGGAGAGAGTTGGAGGCCTTTGGTCTCTTGCTCAGGGTGAGGACGGGGAATCCAGCCCCTCCAACTTGCTCCCTCAGAGGGTTTTTGGGCTCAGTCCTACACATTTGAGGTGTTGCCAGGGAACTGCTGCCAGGGTATCCCTGGAGCTGGGGYTGCCGTGGCTCTCTGGCCAGGAATAACCTCCATCCTCCAGTTTTGACCCCACGCTGATGCTCACCGTGTCACCGAGGGTGGCAGGATTTGGGGTCTGGAATGAGCTGCCCGCAGCCAGGCTCGTGGCTTTGGTTGTGTCCCTGTTCGTGCAGAACGAGCCCTGTCCTCCCTTCCGCCCCCRCCAGGTCTCGTCCCGTCTCCCAAAGGTCACGAAGGCGCCGCTGATGCTGGAAGCTCCTGCTGGGACCTTTCCATGGAAAGCCGGGAGAGGAGCTGCGGCTCTGAGTCCATCTAAGCCTCTGCCTCCCATCGGAGCATCCACGGAGCAGAGAGAAGGGTCTTGTGAAGAGCAAGAGGAGGCCGGGAAAGGCCCGGGGCAACCTGCTCCACCTCAGCCCCTTCTCCCGCACAGCTCCGCTCCGGCAGCGGGAATGGGGAAAGCTCCTGCAGGTGCTGAGCATGGCCAAGACAGGGAAGGGACCCCTGGGCCTCATCCAGGTGGAGCCCAAGAGGCCGTTGGATCCTTCTTCTTGACGCAGGTGTGTGAAGTTGGGCTACAGACYGGCCTCTGCAGGAGGCCAGGGAGAGTCCAGGGCTCCGGGGCTTGTCCGGAAACACCCTGCRGGCAGGAGCTTCATTCCTACATGAGGGAGAAGTTGCACACACTGTGGCCTCCAGCAGATAAAACACTCCTTAGGTCCYAAGGSATGTCAAGGTGGAAGTGCCACTCTCAGCTCTTCTCAGTGGTGGCCAATGGCAGCACAAGGGGTAATGGGTGCAAATGSCAACACTGGCAGTTCCATCTCCATGTGAGGAGGAACTTCTTTAACTGTGAGGGTGATAGAACCCAGGAACAGGCTACCCAGGGAGGTTGTGGAGTCTCCTCTGGAGGTCTTCAAAGCCTGCCTGGATGCCACCCTGTGCCACATGCTCTAGGGAGAAGAGGAGGCCGAGAGGGGACCTGGTCAGTGTGTGCAAGCAGCCGAGGGGAGGATGGAGGCAGGAAGGGGCCAAGCTCTTGTGGGTGGTGGCCAGGGGCAGGCCAAGGGGCAGTGGGTGCAGGTTGGAGGCCGGGCAGCTCCATGTGGCCGTGGGGAAGAACTTGTTTGGTGGGAGGGTGCCCGAGCCCTGGTTGAGGCTGCCCAGGGAGGCTGCRGAGGCTCCTGCTCTGGAGACCTTCCCAACGCRCCGGGMTGGAGCGGATGCCCCGTGCTCTGAGTGTCCCTGCTCATGGTTGGACTAGATGATCTTTGGATGTCCCTTCCAACCTCAACCTCTCTGTGACTGTGGTTCGGTGACCRAGTCTTGTTTCCCTTTCCAATCTGCAGCAAGTTCCTGTCATGGGTTTTTTGGCTTGATCTGCAGCAGGATCAGGGCCACCTCTGGCTCTACGAGGTTCCCCTAGGGAAGGAATTCACCTCAGCTTGACTRGAAGGAAACAACTGCCGTGAATTCCCTGATTTTGCTGCTTCCAGGTGGAGGATGTGGCCAGGYCCCCGCTGCGCCCTGAGGCAGAGGACGGTCTGGAGAGGAAGAGGAGCGAGCAGAGGGAAGGAGGAASCTCCCCAGCTGTTCCCGAGCGCTACAGAGGCTACGAGGAGCTTCTTGGTGGAGACGTGGACCCGGATTTCATTGAGCCGGTTGGTATGTGAGGAAAGGGACGGGCTGGKCATGGAGATGACTTGGTGGATGGATGAGCAGCACGGTCCTCCTGGCCTCAAGGCTCCCCTAGACCTCGTGGGGTCTGTGGGGACACATTCTGCCCCCATTCTGGGGCGTCTCTCATCCCGGAGCCCTCACAGGGATACAGAGGAACGTCCAGGCGCTGACCCAGCTCCTGAAGCACCCGCGGGTTTATCGGGACTCCGCGCCGCGGCTCCACAGCGGGCAGAAGCCCTACGTGCCTCGGAAAAAGGTGAGGAGCCCAAACTCCCAAGGGAGAACCGTCCATTCCGGAGCATCTGCAGCTGGGAGCGGGAGCAACCTGTGTGCCAAGGGGAAGATCTCGGAGCTGCTGCATGGGCTGCACCCGAGTTACTCATTCCAGTGCCTCCCTGCTCCATCTTAGTCCAGCCCTTCAAGGGCAAAACGCTCCCGGGTACCCAGGGCAGCTGCTGTCATCTGGGCACAAGCCCCATGTGCTGCYGCCCTTGGCTTCCAAGGTGGCTTCCCAGGGGACTCTATTGGAGTCACGGCATCGTGCCGGGCTTGYGGAAGCTGCCCGGCTGTTGCCCGGTGCAGATGTGATTTTGGCAGCTCACATGGGCCTGTTTGCATCCACAGGAAGCAAATGTCTCAAGTCCCACCTGCAGGAGCTCGGGACTGTAGTGGTGGAGGAGGGAGGGCAGGAGAAGGTGGCCGAGCAGCACYCTGGACGGTGGAGGTTGAAGCCTCCTGGTCTTTCTTGCAGTCTGGGAAGATGCCGGGTCCTCCGCCCCGAAGGACRAAAGCAGAGGTGCTGGAAGGGCTCCTGATGGCCATGCGAAGCACCCCAGCCGTCACTGAGGTGCCCCTAGGTGCGTTCCCCTCGTTCCCCCCTGGGTTAACTCGGATTAACCCTATCCCRAAGTCCCATCTTGGCCATCACAGCAGCCCCATGGCCACGTTCTCGGGCTCGGGGCCGTGGGGCTGCTGCAGGGACATGAGAGAAAAGGAGTCTTTGGAAGGAGCAGGTCCCTGACACCGCTCCCACCTCTGACCTTCTCCAGTGTCCGTTCTGCGAGGGAAAAAATCCAACCCCAAAGCCTATCGGGAGGCCCTGAGGCTACTGAGGGACTTCCAGGAGGAGGTGGCCAAGGGTCCTGTCCACGTGGAGGAGCGCGCCCCGGGTCAGACCAGCTCCGTGGATGAGATGCAGGTCATGAAAGCCCTGCTGGTGGAGGCGGCTTCCACGCAGTGGAGCCCCAAACAGCTCCGACCACCGAGGGAAAAGGTGACCAAGAAGCTCCTCAAGGTGAAGTTTGCAGCGTAGCCAGTGGTTGAATAAAGCATCTCCCACCTTGTTGTCTCAGGGGACAATTTGGTTGCTTCCTAAGTTGTTTGGAGCCAGTTTTTCTTGCTCCTAAGGTTTGGAAGTCCCTGCAGGGAAGGGATTTGGGCGGCAGTTTCCAGCTGGACTCCCTCCATGGCAGCACATGGAGATGCCAAGCGCGCGCCGGCCCGCCCTGCAATAAATACAATTCAATGCAATAAAACACGCCGTGCAGCAGCTACGAGCACCCAAAGGGAGTGCAATTTGCCCTAAAAAGCAGACTGTGAAAGGATGGTGGGTAGTGGGAACCCCACATTGCGTCGAGTGACCAACTGGACCCCAAAGAGCGGGGTCGAGCCCCAACCACACTCTGCAACCCCCAGATCCTCTCCCCACGCGCCGTGGGGACGAGGGCAGCAGCATCAGCACCCCCACGTAGCCTCTTCACCRTTCTCCCCGCTTTTACACGCAGCAACCCTGACAAAACCATCGAAACCAGCTCAGCGACCGTTAACAACCTGGTTTTATTCCGTTTGAAGCCGGGCCTTTGTCCTGCCTCYGTCAACACGTAAACACGAGCGCCGTACACGCGGGGCCTGTTTCTGCCTTGGGACACGTTTGCACGAGCGGCATTTACTCCGTTCCAAACAACAGAAGCCACAACAGGACGAGACGCCCGCGGGGCGCTTCGATCCACCGCGGGTTTGGGTTTTTTTTGGCACATGCAAGCGGAGAGGCCTCCGGGAGCTCCCGTCGCTCTGAAAACAGTTGCACGAAGCCACAGCGGTTCAGCAGAGCACCCTGCAACGGCCGGGGCCTTTCCCCACACCGGCCTTCCCATTGCAAGTTGAGGCTAACACGAAAGCACGAGGATTTAAAGCGGAGAAAAGTGCAGCAACATCTATATTTTGCTCCAGACAGCTTGACAGGAAACACCAAGAAAACCAGGCGTACACAAAACCCCAATAACGGGAGCAGATTTGCGTTGATTTTTTTTCCTTTTTGCATAGTGAAGAGCTCATTCTAGATCCGTTTGATGCTTTGCAGTGTTTTAGAGATGGGGTGAAGGGGGAAGAAGGAAAAGGTTGGAGCAGATTGAGGCGCTGGGGCCGGCTCCTCACGAGCCTCCCATGCGAGGCCGGCCTCCGACCCACGTGCAGAGGCACGGGGAGGTTTTAAGGCTTCGTCTCCCTCCTTGCTTGGGCCGAGCCCCTCTTGCCCCACCACAGGGTCCTGCRCACGCAGTAGCCCTTGGAAGGCAACCACTGACGAGAGGAAGAGGAGAACACGGCACCGTCACCTCGCGCCATCCCTCCTTTTGGCACGTCGCCTTCATTGGCTTGCCTGGCGTCTGTTCCGACTCCAAAAACGAACCATAAAACGTCACGTTTGGTGTTTTTTCCTCCCCAAAGAAGCTCCAGAGAGGCAAAAGTTGCGTTTTGGAGTCAGGTGGCATCTTTGGCAGATCGTTCTGTTATCAAACATCCCCCAACCCCTTTGGGGCAGGGGGCTGTGCTAGGAGCAGCGCAACCTCCTGCCCCGTTTGGTTCTTAATTCGTAATTCTTAATAATTCCTAATTAATTCTTCTCCCGAGAGGGCAACGGAGGTGAGAGGCAGCTTCACATTTTGGAGGGGCCCAAAGCAGCCCAGGGAGCAGCCGGCTGCAGAAAGGAGCAGAAACCGCTCGCAAACGGATCGGAATCCAGAGGTGCTTTTGCTTTAGGGCCCCTGCGCATCTCGAGCTGCAGATCTTGAGCTTGAGGAGCCTTTTGCTTCTCGGGTGCTGCTTCTTGGGGCAAAGGAAGCGATTTTTGGGATTTCCAGGATGCAATTTCTGCTCTTTTAGGCGACCTTGTATGCAGCTACTTTTTGGGCAAGTTTATCCCAAATTAAGCAAAGTTTACACCAAATTAACATTCATGATAGCATAAAATGACCTATTTCAGCCTCGGGATGCTGGGGAAGAAGGAGACGTGGCCATCGCCAGCACCATGAAACCGGTGGCCACCTGCGTCTCCAAGCGAGCAGAGACTCAGCTTTAAAAACGACCACACAAAACCCCTAAATCTTGACGTTTTCTTTAGTGTGGAACTTAGGAAACCGAATCCGAGTGGATCAGGGTGGGTTTCCAGGCGTAGCTCGGTCTTTAGAGCTGCTACCATGTGCAAATTCGGAGCGACACCGGTTCCGTCTCCGCGCCGCTCGTCTCGGGGCAATAACTTAACTTCCCCAGGCTGCAATAACTTAAATTCCCTCCACTTTGCTGCTCCATGAGCACAATGTAGTTCGAGCCCAAAGACTCAGTTGGCACCTAACG
>NW_020455519.1:302083-320124 GCF_003342845.1 Nothoprocta perdicaria
CAAAAACAAAATAAACAACCCCCCCTCCAAAACCACCATCCAGTTCAATGAGGTAAAAAGCGCCAGGGTCCTTGCAGTCCCACAAATCTGCCARAAGAGAGAAGAAATTCCTATTTTTGCTTATTTTTAACCGTTTCAGCTGCAGGGAAGGAGGAGATTCCCGCGATTCCGGAGGATCCTGGGTGAATACAGTGCAAGGCAGCAGGAAAGGATGGGGCTGAGGTTTTTCTGGGCTAATTACCCGGGAAAAAAAATCAAGGAAACCATTTCATGGGGAATGGATGGTGAAGAGGAGAGAAAATGCTCTGTGACGGATCAAAGACCTTGGGGATATGGGAAGGATACAGCCTTGGGATATGGGAGTAATTCTCCTCATGAGAGATCCCACAATGGGGATGGGAGATCCAGTGGGATAAATCCCACAATTTGCTCCGTGAAGCACCAGCAATGTCACGGGGGAAGCGGGTGATGAGTCGGATCAAACCACCAGGCCAGCTGGATCTGCTGCTATTTATTATTATATTATTATTATATGTTATTGTCACGCTGAGGAGCATACAGGGATCCGGATTCCCGGTGGCCCATCCCATGCTCCTGGCCATGTCGGCAGGTGACAACGGGACACTTGGCACACCCTGTGCCTGCTCTAGCACCTTCTGCCTTCCAGGGGACAGATTTAGTCTCCTGGCAGCACGAATTCCCGCTTGGAAGTGGCCAACATGGAGCATCTGGATCTGCATCTTCTCATGGACGTGCAGCCACCAGCCGGAGGGCCAGGCGCTTGGCCCAACTCCACCGCAGGCCCCTCGGGAAAGGGTCGGGATGGGTCAAGGACCACGGGATAACTGTGCTGGACAGGCAAGGACAAGTCTCATGTGCATGGGGAGAGCTCTCGGATACCCATCCCTAYGGAAAACCTCCTTCCTCACACCCCCAAGGCAGTGTTTTCCCTGCTGGATTACAAGCGTTGGTGGGAAGAGCATGAAATACGTTGGGTGAGAGATAGAGACCAGGGGACGTTAGGCAGAAAGGTGTCACTGAGCCCAAGAGAACAGCTCCTGGCTGCTCCACACCATCCTTCCCTCCATCATTCACATAAATTTACAAGTTCTCCCAGTGCTTTTCGGTCAAATCCCTGTCTTACAGCTACCACTCTTGGTCATCTGTGTAGAGCAAGCAAGCTACCATCCATACATTCGGATGAGGGATATATTCGGATCCGTGCCCTATAGGAGGATACATCCCATACTTCCATATTCACCCAGGACCTTGGTACCCTGCTGATGCAGCAGCCTGAGCTCGGGGAACCCAAACACCATCCATTATATTTACCTGCCTTGCACTGCATCGTGCTGAGGACTGACACTTCCTTCAGCCTCATGGACCAGAGAGGTCAGAGGACTTTTTTCCCCCCTTTTATTCTATTTTTTATTCCCTTTTTTTCTGTTTTTTTGGTTAACTCTGAAAGGACCCTGGGCTCCTCCCTGAACCGGATGCCATACCACCGAAAAGCAAGACCATCGTGTGGGCGGGAACCATGACAAAAGTCCTCCTCCGAGACCACCTCATCAACCTCAGCGTCCTCTAGAAAGGCCACGTCGCCCAGCAGGGCTACTTCGCCCCCAGGGTGCTCTTGGAGCGCAGCGGGTACCGCTCGCCTCGCGCTCTCCGCCTCTCCACCGTCCTGTTCTCGCTGTYGAAAAGGCGCTGCAGGCGCAGGGCCAGCCTCCGGTCCTCCTCCTCCTGCCGCAGCCTCCGCTGGGCGGCGGTGGTGGGTGCCCCGGCGGCGTCGCCCGCCGCCGGCCGCAGTCTCTTGAGGGGCCCCTTGTGCTCCAGGTGCTTCGTTTTGCAGCGCCGCTTGCGGCCCCGTCTCGGCGCCGGCGGCTGCTCGCCCGCGAGCTTCTCCCCGCCGCCGCCGGAGCTGTTCCGCACCGGGAGCGGCTCGCCGGGAGGCAGGAACTGGAGCTGCTTCTTGCCCGGGGCTCTGACAGGATCCGCGCCGACCAGCCCGCTCCTGCTCGGCATTTTGAGGCAGGATTTGGCCGCGTAGGCGCTGGCTTTTCCCTCGGGGGCTCCCGAGAGGCGCGCGTTTACCTTGGCTCTCGCGGCGGCTTCTGCGGAGTTATCGGCTGTTGTTAAGGCCTGCGGAGCTCTGCTCCTCTCCCCTCCCGTCCCCGGCTTCGTTTCACTCATGGAAGGAAAGAAATCCAGCTCCGGGTGAGGGGCTCCCGTCATGTGCGGCGGGACGGGCTCCTCCGGTTGCTCTTTGACGCAGCTGCTGGGGTTGGTGGCGCCCGGAGCCGCAACATCGTCCGCAGGCTCCGAAGCGGCCGACGTGAGAGTTGCTTTGGAGAGCGTCTTTTTGATCTGCCGCTCCTGGAATATTTGCTCCCATTTCTTRAGGATGCGGGGACTGGCCTCGTAGCTCGTTGGCTTCTGCAGGCTCCGGCTGAGGTTCCTCGGCGTGGACTTGATGATGAGGGGGCTGAGGACGCGGCCGTCGGGGAGCCGCTTGGGAGGGGTGCACGGCGAGCACACGATGGGCTTGAAGTGGTTGAGCTCCTCGGAGATGCTGTCGTTGCTCTCGGGGCTGATGGACCGCTCGGGCTTGTGGAGCGCCGAGGAGGAGGAGGAGGCGGCGGTGAGCGCGAGGCGCTTCTCGGCGCTCAGGTCCGGCGCCGAGAGGCAGCGGTGGTTCTGCGTGCACGACAGGACCCCAAGCAGGGGCGTCGAGGCGCTGGGCACGGCTGCAACCTGAAAGACAAGGCCTGGCGTCTCACAAGGGCTCTCCTTGTGGAGAGATGGACCAGAAGAAGGCGCACAGGAATGCGGCAAACGTGACAGCGCCCAAACAGCTGCAGGTACCGACGGCTTTTAGCCTCCTGGGCACCTCTACCTGGTCTCAGATGGTGACAACTGTCCCACCAGCCCCTGGCAYCTGCTGCTTCTTACACAAGCCACGTTCTCACCCCAAAACTTCAATGCTGAGCACAACTCTTAGGCCCTTGTGGTCATCCCTGCTGTCCGCTCCACCGTGTCCTGCATCTCAAGGGGGTTTGAGGGCAGGAGTCCTTCCTTGGGCCTCTGGGGCAGGGCCAGGGATGACCTTCTGAGGGCAAAAGTTTGAAGGCACCCAAGAAAACGAGGGGCTGAGGCCCACGGTGCGAGTGCAGCTGATGTCACCAACACCAACGTGTGCTCGTCAAGGGAAAGGATTTCCAAAGGATTTTCTGCTACCTACGGGGCCATAGGAGAGAAAGAATACGGACGTAGCCCAGGTGTGACACACTGAGGGCAAAATGTCACGAGAAGAGATGTTTCTGGGACTAAGCTGCTCCAAACACCCTTTTAATGAACCCCGCTGGTGTGACCTTATCTAGCTTGGGGTCAAGCTCAGCAGGGGTTTTACCATTTTCCAAGCAAAATCTCTGAACCAAACTGGGATGGATGGGATCTCCGGAATCGAGCCCTCCCTGGGACACTAAGAGCCAAAAAGGAGTGGTGGCAGCACCAGCAGGTCCAACGTCYTGGCAGGCTGCAAGGAGGGGAAGCTCTTGGGATTGAGCGAGCATCGGCAGCCCCCGGGAAAACACAATGGAAAACGGGAACGCCCCTGGGAGCCCTGGAGGTAAAGGGGAGGTTTTCCAGGCCGAAGGGAGYGGGATTCCCGCTGCATGCAGGAAGGCTCCAGGCGGTGGGGACACGGAGGACAGGAGAAGAGTCCAAGGGTGTCACGGGCAGGCCCTGTCTTGGGAACATGCTGCATCCCCATGGCTCCTACCTTGAGGACACGGCCCCTGCAGGTGACACCCGGCAGCTGGTGGCCCTGGCTAAGCTGAACTCAGTGCCTGGCTCCTGGCGCCGCCAGGATCCCCCGGGCCAGACTGGCACGTTGGAAAGGAGGCAGAAAATGGCCCAGGAGACAGAGATTAGTGACAAAGCGAGAGGCAGAGACTGCACCAAGTTCATTTGGGCCGCCGGGAGGGCTCCCCAAATGCTCTGGGTCGGATTTTCAATGTGAAAAAAAAAAAAAAAAAATCACATAATCACAACTCGGTTGGAAATTCAGACTCGCTGCTCCATCTACTGAACACTGCTCATTCCTTTGGCCAGCTGRACTGGAGCGGGGCAAGTCCAGGCCAGCTCGTTCTGCAGGGGAGAGCTCGGTGAAAGAGCACTGGAAAGTTCAGCAAGACCAGGGCGAGAATGAGTGGGAATTTGGCTGTTTAACCAGTTTTGAAAAGAGCAGGGGAGAAATGGGAGAGGTGAGGGRAAGACAGAGCTTCTCCTGAACCTCCCCCTAAATTACTCTTTAATCAACTGAAGTCTCAGCCTTGAAAAGAACAGGAGTCACAAATGAAAGAGTGGAGAGAGCCCTTCCAATTCCTGGTTATCCCGCAGGGCTACCGAGCAACGCTGCAGGTTGCCCACTTTTCTGCTCCGTAATTTCTAACCTAGCAGGTTTCTATCGTGACCGACAGCCCCCACTGCATGAAAGCAGCACTTCTCACCCCACAATATTTTGCATTTCCAGCTTCCTGGCCCTGYGTAACCTCAGAGGAGGACTCCTCTACACGAACCCCCTTCCCTGCCATGTGCTGCACGTTTTTGGGAACAGGCAGTACCTTTGCCTTGTTGGCTGGGGCCGATCTCTGCCTGCTCTTCGATCTCTCTTGAATGGTGTCGTTGCAGCTCCGGCTCCTTTCCACCTTGGAGGTCAGGTTCCTGGAAAGCAGGTGGGTGACAACAGGAGCTTGCATGAATACATAGGAAGAATAGTTGTCCTGCAGGGCCCAGGGTGCTGCTCTGCTTCGTTTTGGGGTCCCGCTGCTGGGACAAGGTGAAGCAGGTCCCTCCCCACCCCACATTTTGGCCAGAGGGACCTTAACGTCAAGGAGGTTTAAGCAGCAGCTGGGCTTCATAATCTGGACCACTGAACTGCTCCAAGAATTGTCCTCACATCTGTCCTAAGCCCTGGTCACCACTCAAGGGCTCTGCTCCCAACACCCTGACACCCACCTATGGCTTATAGTTAATTTAGGCCAGAGCAAATGCCAATATTATGGAAATCCTGGTGCTCCTCAAGTGCCACCCTGCTCTCTAACCCGTTTACACTGCATCATGCAACTGCTTTAGCTGATAAACTGCTTGGGGCAGGTGCTATCTGCTAGCAGCCGTGCTGGAGAAGAATCCAGCGCTCCGGATTTCACCACTGAAAAATGATTTCACCACAGGGAATGAGGCTCTGGGATRGCTTTGCCATTTAAACATGCACTCAGTGATGCTTCCACCTTGTGGGATGAACACTAAATGCACCAACATCCAGAATTTTGTAATGGRTAGAAGGCAATCAGATAGATGTCCTACAGATTTGTATATGCTGAAATTCCAGCAGAGTTAGGACTTATTTTGSACCAGACCAGTCCTTTTAATTAAATCTAAAACATCTCAGAAATGTTTAGAGAAATAACATCATATTTGCAGCTAGCATGGCCATGAATAAGCTCCAATTCAAGCTCAGCTTCTTACCCTGAAAGGAAAGCGAAGGAGTAGGCGCTGGTCTTGGAGACGAAAGCCGAGCRATGCGCCTGTTTGCCCTGGAACGGTTCCTCGTTCTCGGAATCCGAGAGGCGCTCAGGGAACTGAAGGCACCCAAGGCAGAGTTAGGTGACACGTACAACAACAAGAATCACTTGGGAAATAAAGCTCTTCCTTGCAAAACGAGGCAAGTCTCCTAAAGCCCTTGCAGTGGGTAGGTCTAGAGGACCTAACGTGAGAATAAGTTTTGCCCGTGGGTGAAATGGCCATGAAGTTCTCTTCACAGGAGCTGTGACAACTCAGATGTTGGCCCAAAGGTCAGAAATTAAGGAATTTTCCAGGAAAAATCCAATTTTCCAGGGCGGAGTGACAAGCAGGRATGGTCAGTGTAAGGTGGTGGGCGAAGCTGATGTTCCTGGTTGTTTCCTTATATCCTCTAGGACTCCCTAGTGCCTAAGGGATCCAGCTGCACAGAGGGGAGAGCAACCTCTCTGAAGACCATTTATGTTCTTCAGAAGAACATCATCTCTCAGAAGAACATTTATGGTCACAGCAAACCTCCTTAGGAGATAGTTCTCTTTAGCATGGACCTTCATAACCCATTAGCTCCTCCAAGGGCTACTGGGAAGTCAATCACATAATCCTGGAAAGCTCCCATTGCCAAGGGAAGGAAGCTCCCAGTTTCCAACGGGCAGAAACGGGAGATGTTCAGGTAATCAAGGCCCTGGAAAAGCTAGTTCTTATTCCAGGACTGATCCTTAGCAGAATATCCCTCCACGCCTGGCATGCAGACATAAAAGAGAACCCCAAGCTCACTTACACACTCCTGATTCACCTTCAGCACRAGCGATTCATCTTTTTTCTGCTGTTCTTCCATTTTCCTTTTGCCTCCTTCCGTCTCATCGAGAAGGAGCTTGTGGATCAGCTCCTCGGAAGCTTTCTCCTCCTGCAGTTTCTCTTCTCTCAGCTGGAAGTAACAAGAGACAATGTAAATAATGTCAATGTATGTGAAATGCATTATTTACATCCTATATGTTGTTGCTGATACCTCATTGAATTCTGCTCTCGAGAGCAGAGTCTTTGCTCACTAGCAATAACGTGAAGATCGGGTGGTTTCTCCAAGGCTTTCACATTTGTGCTACATGGATATCTCCGTCTTGAGGCCAACGTTCAACACAAACTTCTCTGCCACATTAATTTCTAAACTTAAGAGATAGAAGCTTCCATCTACTTAGAGATAATTATCCKACCCATGAAAATGTGCAAAAATAGAGTGCATATATGTAAGAGGCCCAAGCAAGCCAAGACATTTCAGCTTTAGTCTTCAGATGAACTCGTGCTCGGTGCACAAAACACGTTGGACGTGTAGATGGCATCACCTGATTGGAAAAGTTTAAGCCATGCCATGTTAAAACCCATGCCACGTGAAAGGCGGTCGCTCTCCCTAGTGATTTTTTCTGTGATTTCCTCTAATTTCCAAGCATTCTTAGACTTTTCCAYGGTGCCTTGTGCTAGCAGCGATTCCGAAGGGTGAAGCTGCGCCGTTCTTTTATCCACACGTGCGTTTTCCACGGTGCTTTTTACAAATCCAAAGGCCGAAGAAATCCCATGGAGAGCATCACCCTGCTCCGCATTCCCGGGATAACAGGGCCACTTCCCTGCTCACTCCTGACCCAACCATTCACCCAGGCGGCTCTTCCTTCTTCCTGAACCTCATGCATCCACGTAAGGCCATAAGTAGTGCATGTATAGCCACATATGTGTATAAATATATATATAATATGTGTATAAATATATATGTGTATGAATATATATATATGTGTGTATAAATATATATATATGTGTACAGATATATATATATATATGTGTATATGCACCCCAGCTCCTCCCTCCTTCCCACACCCGACCTTGGTGACTAAGTTCTCCTGGCCAGYAGCCCTTGATGGACACCTGCAAGTCTCTGTGATTAATCACAGCTAATTAATCAAGCCCTGGGATTTTAGACACTTCCTGCTCGCTCCTCACGTGGCTCCATCGGCGYGGGGATGGTTTGAACCAACCCTCGGATGCTTTAGGAAGCAGCTCCACAGTTTTCCCTTGGATTTGCTCCAGGATCACGGCGCTCTCCCTCGTTTCTCCCAGCACAGCAATGTCCCCAAGACCCATTTTACTTCTAGCCAAGTGACATTTGAAGATACAGCCTTGAATTTCTCCCCTGTTAATAATCTGTTAATAACCTACAACGCGCTGATTAACAGACTATCACCATGACTCAGCCAGGTGGAACAGTTTGCTGCACGTTTAATAGTCATGAACTTCTATGAGGCCTTTGCTAAGTATCTGAAAAGAGATTTCCCCTCAACTTTTATCATGGGGATGTTTTTCATTTTTTATTATCCAAATTATATATTTTATTATCTTTTATCCCTTGCATGTTCCATAGGGAAATCCTCCCTTTTTCTCCAACTTGTAAAGTTGGAGAAAGTTATAAGTTTATATGATAAACTTAGAATTTAGCCAACTGTTGGCTACATTGCCAAATAGAAAGTCCCAAAACATATGTAACCACATACAAGAGTATTAAACACTTTACCCAAATTGGTTGAATGGGTAATTGGGGTGACCTTGGCTGAAAATCAACACAGAAAATGAGGAGGAAAAATAGTATTTAAGGAAAAAATCCTCTCTAACTGAGAAGATGTCCTCTGTTTTGGAGGCATCCTGTATTTACCTTAAGCCAGATTGTTAATACTGRCATCCAAGGCAATCTTTGCATGTGAAACTCGGAGCTGGGTTTCTGTTTGCTCAAGGAGTGCTGAAGTGATCCAAGCCAATATTTCTAACCCTCTATATGARGCCAATATTGCTAAATTTAGCTGACAATTCAGCTTCATGTTGTCCTTACCGTTGTCCTTCACTCCTCCAACTACCCCCCACTACATCTAGGTGCTTTCTGCAACCCCACAACTCATAGAAAACTACGGGAGAAACAGGAACAACCCCCCCARTTACTACTCTTTGTTGTAACTAACAGCCTTCTGCCAGGAATTTAAGTCCAAAATTCGGGTTGCAAGTAAAACCAAGCTCTACTAGCAAGATTTGTACTAATTAAAAAGGAAAATCTTGTTAAGTAACCTTAATGCAATTATCTCCCACCACAGGTAATTGCAAACACAGCAGCCCTGTACTGGGACCTGAGGATTAGAGACTGAAAGGAATAAGCTCAAAACCTCCAATTTGGGAGAAATACCTTATCCTGTCCTAGCAGCACCTGGAAAATAGTGGATTTAGGATCACTGGTCATTATTGGCAGCTCTGTTACCTAGTTTGGGATGTGTTTTTACCTGCCCGTAGCCCTTTCATGGTCTGGACCTTTAGGAAAGACAACGTTCTAGGAGCAACGGCTTTGTTAAGTGGTACCTGCCCTCTGGAAATGGCCAATTTAGGAGCATTGCTAAGGAAAACAGTCTGCAAAATGCCAGGAAACTCACGTTTGCCATCTCCTCACCCCGCACGCCGCCCGGATCTGCTTCCCTGCTCCGGGAGCTGCAAGTCGGCACATGCCCCGAGTAGGAGGTTCCCTGCTGCACAAAGGCAGCAGCGGGGAAAAAAAGGAAGGAAAATAARGGAATTCTCAACTATGTGGAGCCTGTGTGGGCTCCCCAGGACAGCAGGGATGTGGAGCTGCTGGGGAGAGGCCAGCGCAGGGAATGAGGATGAGCAGGGCCTGGAGCATCTGCCYTGGGAGCRAAGGCTGCGAGAGCTGGGGCTGCTCCGCCTGAGGAAGAGGAGGCTGAGGGGGCACCTGGGCAGTGTCCATAGACACCTCAAGGGAGGAGCAAGGAGGACAGGGCGGCCTCTTTGCACTGGTGGCCACTGATGGAACTGGAGGAACCGGCCACAAAYGGGAGCACCAAAAGTTTCCCAGGAACTTCAGGAGAAATCCCTGGTGGTGACAGTGGTCGAGCCCTGGCCCAGGCTGCCCAGGGAGGCTGCGGAGCCTCCTGCTCTGGAGACCTTCCCAACCCACTTGGATGCCACCCTGTGCCACCTGCTCTAGGTGACCCTGTGAGTGTAGGGGGTTGGACTAGATGGTCTCCAAAGGTCCCTTCCAACCTTAAGCATTCTATGATTCTATGAACTTAGGGCTGCCACAAAATATTTAATCTTCTCCTGAGAACCAGCTCATCCATGAGGCAGAGAACATGACATTAGGAGATTCCCCACTTGAACTGAAAGAGCTTTGGCGCCTCATTAAGGTAATACCTTAGTTTTCAGCAGCAAAGGGCTGGGAAGCAGCTCAAAAATGGGAAATTATGAAGCTGCTCCCATCTGGAAGAAGGAAGAAACCATCTGAATGTTCCTCTCCCCTGCTGGCTTCGCTCCGGAGGGAGGTTATCCCCGCTCCGCAGGCGGGGAAGCTGCCATTAAATCCCTTGCCCTGGGATTAAATCCCAGTGCCCTGGGACACAAAGGGAAGCCCAGGTCCTGATGGGCTCAGCCGCCAACTTCTCAGTTCCTGTTTCCTCCTTAGGAGACGCTGCCSAGTTCAACTTTGGGTTTCYCCCRCGCAGGATCCGGAGGYGGCAGGAAATTCCCAGTTTTGCAAYGCGCCGGCACTCGGAATCTCRCTTGCTTCGAGGAAAAACCTCGAGTGCATCTTTCAGAYGCCCCTTCTCAGGGCTCTTGTTGAGCTCTTTTGGGGAGAGGTTTGCAAGAAAAAGCTTGTTTGTGTCACCAGGGAGAGGAGACAGATGTCCCATGTGGTGCAGAGCAAAGAGGGAGGACAGCCCCAGCAGTGCCAAAGGGAATGGGACAAACACATCCCATTCCCAAGCGACACAGCCAGAACGCCAGAAACACCTTAAAACATTTTCCATGTTATACTACTTTGGGGCTACAGGCAGCATCACGAAGGGCTGAGACCTCTGGAAATCATCTCATCCAACTGCCCTACTCAAGCAGGGTCACCTACATGGACCTGCCTTCATGGGCTTCGTTTTGTGCCCATTGCCACTTATCCCATCGCTGGCAGCCAGGGAAAGGAGCCCTTGACACCCTCTCTGAAGACATAATATACATCCCTGTATACATATATATGTATCTGTATATGAAATTGGGCAGGAGATGCAAAGCCCTCTTTGCTGCAATCCCACCACTCTCCAGCTGGGCTTTTCCCAATGTTCACACATCATCTTTAAACAGCCGGTAGTGCCCAGGACTAGTGACAGGGGACAAAGCTTCTGCTCTCAGGAAACGTGGCCCGTGCAGAAGCAATGGGAATTTTATGGAGCATTGGGAAAGGAGATGGCTTAATCCTTGTGGAACATCCCGATTCGCATCGGCCTGGAGGCACTGGGAACAACCTCAGCACTAACATTGTGCCCTGCTGAACTCGGGCAGTTCCTGCTTCTCTGGACACCCAGGAAATTCCAGCCGATGGGATCCATGAGCAACGAGTGTGGCAGGATGTGGGAGAGGGCAGCTTCAGACCTACACAAAACGCTCTCCTTGGAGCCAAAGATCACCTGAAYGTATTCAACTGGGTTTATTTGGATGCACGTTTAAGTTGGTTGAGGAATTGCCCTCTTCTAAGGATAAAATCTATATAATTTCATTTTCCATTGCCTGTGGCAACTGTTTTTGAATGTAAAAATGCCAGAAGTCCCCATACTTTGTACACCTGGGATGCCTGTCTAGTAGGAAAAGGCAGAGAGGTAACGTATGCACTTAAATTGATTAATGAAAGGCCACCGTTGGCCAAAGCTACCCTAAAATGTGGCATTATGAAGAAAAAWGGCAGGGAAGCAGCAGGGTGACACATCACGCTGCAAAACCCGCCTGGATGCCACTCGGTGCCGTGTGTCCCTGCTGGAGCAGGAGGGTAGGACTAGATGATCCCTAGAGGTCCCTTCCAACCGCAACCATTCCCACCAAGGTAGGTTTCCATCTCCTGGAAGGCAGCCTAGGACTCCGGCGCTTTCCGGAGCCGCCTGAATGGCCCGAAGGGAACAAATGACCCTTGTTCCCAAGCAGGGATGACAAAAGTCCTCGATGCTCCTCGCAGGGAGGCCGCTTTTGCTGCGGGAAACCCGAGGGCTGCAACCGCGCGGGCTACGGTACCTTCCTCAGGTGGCTCTCRTACTCTTCCCGCAGCTCCCCCGGTTTGCTCAGCTTGATGGGCGCTCGGAAAATGAAGTCTGGAAGGAGAAGGAGAGAAAGGAAACGTGTTTTAGCGCGTGGCTCTTTCCCCAAAGGTTCAGCTCTCCCGCTGAGTTTTTACATTCCCAAAAATGCTATTGGAAAGCCGTTATCAGGCAGGAACCTCGAGAGCGCCGGGCCAAGCAGGGACATTTTGGAGAGCTCAAAGGGACACAGAAGCATTCGGAGGGTGCAAACATGGCCAGGAAGGGACCCCTCCGGCGCCAGAACGGAGCCAAATGCTCTGCCAAAGCCGAACCGGGCGGTGGGGATCCAAAACCGGCCCCGCTCGCGGCTCCACCCGGCTGCTGCTTTTCTGCTTTTTTTTTTGCTGCTTTTGCATTTTTGAAGCTCTTGGACAACCCCTCCCGCTCGTAACGGAGCTCCCGTTGGAGCGGCCGAGGCCGGAGCTTCCTGGTTTAGGCAGCGAGGAGCGGGAGCGCTGCCAGCTCCGAGGTCTGCAGAGCGCCGGGATTTTCCTCTCCCCTTCGGTTCCTTTAAAGGGGAGGGAAAACCCAATCCCTGGTCACCAACCTGCCCCGTCACCCTCCGGACCACAAGAGTTTTGGGCAAAACGGATGTGGGACTGAGGAACCTTCGGTTTTAAAGGAGGGAAGAAAAAAAAATGGATGCGGGAATGAGGATCCTGCGCGTTTTAAAGGAAAACATCCTGGATGTCCCAGTGCGCGCGCGGCAACGCGGAGCGATCCGGTGGCATTCCTCGCTCGGCCTCTGACCACGACTTCCCTGGATGTTTCCATGTGTTTGTTCACTCGGGTCCTTGAGCAGCTCCAGCTTTTGGTGGGTTTCAGGGCTGATTTCCCACCAGGCAGGTGGCTGCAGCCACCTGCAATTATTTCTGTGGGTTTTGAGGCTTCTCTGAGACCTTCTGGGTGAAAAAGGTGCATTTCTGGGGCAATAAAAGCCCAAGAGCTGACCTGAAGCAGGGAGTAAAGACAAACCTCATCACAGATCTCAGGATGGTTGAGGTTGGAAGGGATCCCTAGGGATCACCCAGCCCAKCYCCTGCTCCAGCAGGGACACCCAGAGCACGAGGCACCCGCTCCAGCCYGGCGCGTTGGGAAGGTCTCCAGAGCAGGAGCCTCCGCAGCCTCCCTGGGCAGCCTCAACCAGGGCTCGGGCACCCTCCCACCAAACAAGTTCTTCCCCACGGCCACATGGAGCTGCCCGGCCTCCAACCTGCACCCACTGCCCCTTGGCCTGCCCCTGGCCACCACCCACAAGAGCTTGGCCCCTTCCTGCCTCCATCCTCCCCTCGGCTGCTTGCACACACTGACCAGGTCCCCTCTCGGCCTCCTCTTCTCCAGCCTCAACAGGCCCCGCTCGCTTGGTCTTTCCTCATAAGAGAGATTCTACCCTCCTCTTCCTCATCTTCCTCGCTCTGTGCTGGCCCCTCTCCAGCAGCTCCACGTGCCCCTTGTCCTGGGGAGCCCAGAGCTGCCCCCAAGGCTCCAGCTTTGGCCTCCCCAGAGCGGAGCAGAGCAGCAGGATCAGGAGTGGAGATGTTTTCAAGTGCAGCATCTTCCTGTAGCAGCTCCCACCTTCAGGAGACGTGGCCCAAGTTGCCCTTCACGGGATGAAGAGGCTCAACCCAACCCCGGAGCCCCTTGGTGGCCCCACTGCAGACACTGTTCAATGACAACACACAACCACGGCCACAGCATCTACCAGCTGGTCCCCATGTTGAGGTTGGGTGTTTTGAGGTCCGCTTTGCTGAAGCAGAAGCCACAGCTCCATAAAGGGAAGCGTTTTGGGCCTTCCTCCACCCTTCCCTCTGCTTCTTCACTTGCTGCCTACGGATACAGGCTGCAAACGGTCGGATCTCACCCAAGTCACAGGCCCAGGCTACTACGGAGGCCACCACGGCCAAAGAGGGCAATGGAAACAGGTGAGAATACTCAAGAAACCGCCTCTTATTTGAAAGGAGAAAACATTTTCTCATTATTTAACCCCATTTTCCTTTGGCCTCGTCACCTCTAAACCCTTGAATGGCTCTTGCAGCTTTAGCCAACACGAGGGTGACACGAGGGATGTCCCAGGAATTCCCTTGTGCTCCCGACCAGTTGATTTTGTCTTGGCTGTTTCTGGACCCTTCAGCGAATCCAACGAGGAGAAATAAGTGGAACCAGGAGAAATAAGTGGAACCAAGAGAAATAAGTGGAACCAGTCACCTTTATCCAATGTCTCTCCGCTCCCTGGTCCATCTTGCAGAGGTTTTTGCCATCCCACAAGTCAAAACTCTACCCTTGGCAGCAGTTAATCCTAGCCCTCTTCCACGGATGCTTTTACACAGCTTTGCAGGTATTTTCCCCCCTTTCTTCCCAGCAGGAATTACCAAAACGTTGAGTTTTTCCCCACTTTGCTTTAAACTGGAAGCAGGCGGTGTTTTTCCTTGCAGATTAGCAGGAGATCTCAGCGCTTCCAACCCATTCCAAGGAGTGCCGGAGCTGTCCGCCCGCAAGCAGCTTTCCAACACGAGCAGCTCCGCTCCTTCTTTTAACAGGAGCTTAAGTTTATTAAGGAATTACATGAAGGATAAGGATTACATGCTGGATACCCAATGCCAGGATTACGTGCAATCCTGGATGCAATGTGGAGCAATTGAGAAGATGGGACACGCAGTTCAGGCAGGTTTTCCCTGCTTCCCTGTCCCTCTGCCCAAGCAACTCGGAAAATAAGATTCTTTGCAGCAATGAAGTGACAAAAGAAGGAAAAAATAACCATTTGGCAAGGGAGAAAAGTTCTTTTGAATGGTTCAAGAGGCCGATCTGGAAAGAAAGGTTTGAAAATGAGGATGTTTTGGCTGCAAATTCCTGACTTCTGCAGAAGTAAAAGCATCAGCAATGACAGAGCTGCCGTGGGCTTAGGCTGTGTTGGTTTAAGTCCACCAGATGCTTGAGCAGGAAGGTTGGACTAGATGATCTCTAGAGGTCCCTTCCAACCTTGAATATCCTGTGATTCTGTGAAACCCCTGGGAAGAAGCCTGGGATAAAGGAAGATGAAAGATGGGAGATGGGAGAGGCCACCTTGGAATGTGAGATGTGGCCGGTGAAACCCACCTTGGAGAACGCAAGGAAGATTTGAGATGTCCATAATCATTTTCCTGGGCTTCCTGGAGCAGAACAGTTCTCTTCAAGGTCATGGAGAAGCACACGGAGGAAAAGTGTGGAAACCAGGAACATGACCTGCCTCCACGACGCAGCATATGCTTTATCCATCCTAAACATGGAAGAAGCTTCTTCTGGATAGACATATATATGGAAATAAATCCAAATAGCTCCAGAACTAGCTGAAAATTTATTTTCCAAGAGTAATAGTCCCATGAAGGAGTGTCCTGGCACGACGGGTTTATCTATGGCTCTGGTGCTCAGTCCTCTCTTCATCAAGAGCTTCAACGATGGAGTAAAATGGGTAATTTGAGTGGATGACTTCAAATGGGACAGGGAAGGAGGAGAGATGCGAGTGCTCCTGGATTCCTGGAAACACCAGGAAAGGCTCAAGGACTGGATTAGACGATGCCAGCAGGGAAAAGAGGAACCCACAGACCAGGAGGACACAGATGTCCCGCTAGGAGTCTGACAATATTAAAAAAGCTGCACTTACAGCTAAGGAGATTTCCCTTYGATATTAGGCCAATGCCACCAAGCATCCACACCCTGAGCCCRCGGTGGCTGTGGAGCCCCTTCAGTGGAGGCTGCAGGAAGTCACACAGATGTCCACCAGGAACAAGTTCTCCTCTGTTTGGCCCTTCGGAAGATCCTTTGCTTTCTTTTCCACGCAGGAATTCATCCATGTTCCTCAAAGACCCGAGTACACCTGGTTTGCCCAGGAATGGGGCCAAGGAAGCCACCAAGAGCATGGACCACGTGTCCGTGCTCGTCCCGGTAGCCGAATCTTCCCGTGCGGGCTCCATGCGGATGCTCTCCCAGCTCCCATCTGCTGCACGGGTTTCTCTTCCGAGTCTTTCCCCATGCAACCRTCTTCATCACGATCCTCTACTTCACAGCAGAGTATTTCAGCCAATACTTTCATTCCAAATCTGGTCCTACCAGCTGTCTCGTTCAGATCGCCTGAAACAGCCCCGTTTTCCCACCACCCGGCATTCCTATTTCAGTCGGATTCTTCAAATCCTCACAAAAAAAAACTCGCTGAAGAGCTTTGCCACCATCTGAAACAACCTGCCACCATCTCGGAGGTCGGAGAGACCTCTGGAGACACGAGGTCCATGTTCAGAGCAGCTCCAGCAGGTTACCCAGGATCACGTCCAGTTGGGTTCTGAGCATCTCCAAAGACGGAGACTCCACAACCTGTGCAGTGCTTGGACATCCCAAGGACGTACACACATTGAAGGCCTCCTTCTCGGTGGCCTCCTCTTCTCCAGCTGGACATTCCCAGCTCTCCCAGCCTCTCCTCAGAGGACAGAGGCTCCTTCTTCATCTCTGCTAGACTYGTTCCAGTAGCTCCATGTCCYTCTTGTGGGGGGACATGATGAGGTCTCAACGCTGCGTTGATGAAGCAGGACACAGGTACCTACACAGCATGATCTAGGGGGGCCTTTCCACGTGATCTAGGGTGTCCTRAGGAGGGGAAGGGAGGAGATGTCACCAGGGTCTTCAAGAAGGTCACGGAGGAGCTGGGGMACTGCAGGCTGGTCGGCCTCATCCCATTCCACGGGAAGGTGATGGAACAAGCGCAGCTGCTCGTTCTCGCCTGGAGGTCCAGCCCTGTCCCACCAAGGGTGGCGACGGCTGCTGTCCGCCCGGGGTCCCGTCACGGGCTGAGGCCGCCCGCTTTCAGCGCACATGTGGCCTGAGCACGGGGTCCCACCATGGGCTGAGGCCACCCGCTCTCGGTGCACGTGTGGCCTGTGCGCGGAGCCGCCACTTACCGCACGGCTACATCCTRACCGTGTGGGCTGAGTCCCGGCAAACTCAGCGCGGCTCTGGAATGTCAGCGGGTGGCTGAGACCCGACAAACTCAGCGCGGGTCCATCTTGATTGTGTGGGGCTGAGCCTCAGCAAACTCAGCRCAGTTCTGGTATGACAGCGAGGGGCTGAGCCCCGGCAAACTCAGCACAGCTCCAGAATGACAACTGAGCCCTGACAAACTCAGCACATCTCCTGAATGAGGACCGAGTCCAGTGAACTCAGCACAGTTCTGGAATGACAGCGACGGGCCGAGACCCGACAAACTCAGCAAACTCAGCGCGGCTCCTGAACGACAGCGAGGGCTTGAGCCCTGACAAACTCAGTGCGGCTCTGGAATGACAGCGAGGGGCTGAGACCTGACAAACTCAGGGCAGGTCTTCAATGACAGCAACAGGCTGAGATCCAGCAAACTCAGGGCGGCTCCGGAATGACAACTGAGCCCTGACAAACTCAGCACAGCTCCTCAATGACAGCAATGGGCTGAGACCYGACAAACTCGGCACGGCTCCATCCTGGCCATGCGGGCTGAGCCCTGGCAAACTCAGCACAGCTCTGGAAYGACAGCAAGGGGCTGAGCCCTGACAAACTCAGCACAGCTCTGGAACGACCACTGAGCCCGATAAACTCGGCACAGTTCTGGAATGATAGTGAGGGGCTGAGACCCAACAAACTCAGTGCGGCTCTGGAATGACAGAGAAAGGCTGAACCCTGACAAACTCAGCACAGCTCTGGCATGACGGCGAGGGGCYGAGCCCCAGCAAACTCAGTGCGGCTTCAGAATGATAGCGAGGGGCAGAGACCGGACAAACTCAGCACAGCTCCTGAACAACAGCAAAGGGCTGAGACCCGACAAACTCTGGGCAGTTCTGGAACAACGGCGATGGGCTGAGACCCGATAAACTCAGGACAGCTCCTGAATGACAACTGAGCCTGGTAAACCCAGCGCAATTCTGGAATGACAGCGAGGGGCTGAGTCCCGACAAACTCATTGTGGCTCCTCAATGACAGCAATGGGCTGAGACCCGACAAACTCAGTGCGGCTCCTGAATGACAACTGAGCTCAGGCAAACTCAGCGCAGCTCTGGAATGTCAGCACAGGGCTGAGCCCGGACAAACTCAGTGCAGCTCTGGAATGACAGTGAGGGGCTGAGACCCGACAAACTCAGCGCGGCTCTGGAACGACTGAGAAGGGCTRAGCCCCAGCAAACTCAGTGCGGCTCTGGAATGACAACTGAGACCTAACAAACTCAGCACAGCTCCTGAATGACAAGTGAGCTCCGGCAAACTCAGCGCAGCTCTGGAATGACAGCGAGGGGCTGAGCCCGGACAAACTCAGCGCACCTCCCGCCCTCC
>NW_020455519.1:320924-376201 GCF_003342845.1 Nothoprocta perdicaria
CCCCAGTTGCATATTCATGAGGCCCCGCCCACCCCCCAAGTTATAAAGCGGGCGTCACGCCCCCTCATTGGATATTCATGAGGCGCTATATAAGGAAGGGGGGTTCCGCCTCAGAGGACGCGGCCGCGGGGGTCGGGGTGTCCCCACGGCATCGGCGCTGGTGGGGTCGGGGCCCCCCGCGTCCCCCGGGGTGTCACCCCAGTGTCACCCCTTGGGCCCCACCGCCCTGCGGCCCGTGGAGCTGCTCTACCTCAGGGATTCCTCACGAGGGTCCTCAGGGGGTTCCTCAGGGTGCTCCTAAGGGGACTCCTAAGGGGTCTCTTCAGGAGGTTCCTCGTGGGGGCCCTAAGGAGGTTCTTCACGATGCTTCCCAGGGGGCTCCTCAAGAGGTTCCTCAGAAGGATCCTAAGGAGGCTCCTCTGGAAGGGCTCTCAGGAGTCTACTCAGGAGGTTCCTCAGGGAGCTTCTCAGGGGGTCCCTCCTGAGGGTCTTCAGGAGGTTCCTAAGGGGGCTTCTCAAGAGGTTCCTAAGGGGGCTTCTCAAGAGGTTCCTAAGGGGGCTTCTCAAGAGGTTCTTCAGGAGGCTCCTCAGAGGACTCTCAGGAGGCTGCTCAGGAGGTTCTTCAGGAGGCTCCTTGGGGGTCTCTAAAGAGGCTCCTCAGAAGGTTCCTCAGAGGGCTTCTTAGAGGGTCCCTCAGGAGATTCCTAAGGAGGTTCCTCAGGAGGTTCTTCAGGAGGCTCCTCAAGGGGAGCCCTCATGAGGCTCCTCAGAATGTTTCTCAGGGTGCTTCATGAGGGGAGCTCTCAGGAGGCTCCTCAGGGGCTCAGCTGCCATTCTCTGTGTACAGCACCCAGCCCTTACTAACAGGGCCACAAATGAGCAGCTAGATCTCCCCCTGCTGTCCTTTGCAGCAAGGGGACATTGACTGCATACCATCGCTGAGGGACACAGGTTCTCGGAGGTCTCCAGCAATGGGTCTCCAGACAAGCAGCCCCAATCCCGCCGTATTTCACTCTTTGACCTGAATTTCTCCCACTGAAATTTCCCGTGTGACCAGCTCACCAGGGATGTCTTCTCCTTACCCATCCTCCCACATCTGAACAAGCCCCTTCTCAGGCACCTGTCTCTATATAATTCCTAAATCCTGGAGCCAAAATATCCCCCCAAAAACAAAAGTCAAAGGGAGGATGGGGCTGGGGATCCATTCGGGAAGCCTGTCAGGCTCCTGTGTTTTGCTGCATTTCACCTGCACCCTGGGATGATCCGAGTGCCGGGAAGATGCATCCCAGGAAAGCCGAGGCGGCACYCGTTGCTATGGAAATCCTTTGCGCTTCTCCCTTCCTCTTCCCTTCCTCTGCTTATTGCAGCCCTAAAACAAACTGTCTTCTCTTTCCACCACCCTTGAACTTAGGGGTCCTGCAGCTGAGAAGGTGCCTGCAGAGACGTCCTCCACCCTTGGTGCTAAGTGGAAAACCCACTGCCGGAGAGAGGAGCAGATTCATTCCCTAATTTGGCAGGTCCCCATGGAGCCTCCAGATCCCCCAGCCTYGGAGCCGGGACATGGGAACCTGCCGAGGCCTTAGGGAGGGAGGCTGGAGCCTTGGACGGGGGCTGTGTGGAGGCCAGCGCTGGCCTGCAGAGGGTATCCTAAGCCTGTGCAAAGCTCATTCCCGCATCCCTGTTGGGAAAACTCTGCCCTGTCGGAGCTGTTGCACTTTCCGTGCAGCCTCCTTGCTGGCTGCGCTAGTCCTGCTTGTTTGCATGGAAGAACAGGCATTCCCAAATGCTGGAATGTGCTCCTGCTGCAATTCCATGGAGCCCCTGGGGACACACGTTGCCTTGAGTCAGAGACACTGGTCCCTGGAGCGCAGGTGCCCCAGGCTGCAGGCGCATGGAAAACATTTGCTCCATGAGGAACACTCAGCTCCAACATCCCTTCCGAGCATCCTGAGCATGGCTGCTCCTTCAGGAGCTCTTGGTGGTGATCCCTCATTGGGATGGGAAGAGGAAAGGGGATGTGGCAGCTTCCTGGAGGCAAAGGGGACTATGGGTGACATGAGAAACCGGCTGCAGTGGGGGCTGCAATGACCCTCTTGAGGACCTCAGGGGTGACACTGGCAGCCACAAGAAGGAGGTGTCTTCTCTCCCATGGTTTCCCATGAGTTTCAGTGTTAATCCACCTCCGGAGTGGATATTGGCTGCTTCCTAAGGGTTGGAGGTGAAACTCGGGTTGCTCTGGAGCAAGTTGATGTAGGATGCATGTGTTCTATGGGGAGCTCATCTCCATGCCAAGACAGCTCCTGGCACCTGGGACAAGAGGGGACACCATGAAGACAACCAAGGCCTGGCCCCAATGCTCCTCTCCAGCTCCTCTTCCCATCCATGTGCTGCAGAACCAGCATTTCCCTCCTCATCCAACTATCTCCATCTCCATAGGGTCCCCAGGGAGGTCAGYGAGGAATGGGGCCAGCCAGGACATCATTCCTGATTATCCATGTGTCTGTGTGTCCCTTCTGATGGAGGATGACCATCCTGATGGAGGAGAGAGGAAGGTGCTGGAAATCAACACCCTGCACGGTGCTTCATTCCTCTGTGGTGGCTTCTCCTCCGAACCGCGTGGGTTTGGGAGGAGCTTTTGGGGACTGGTGGGAAGTTGAGACTGGTCAACACGACCTGGAGGCCCCCGTGGAGATGCCAATGGACAAGGTGACACGTGGATCTTGCTGGCTTCCCTAAAACCTGYCTTGGTTCCCACTGGGGTGGGGTTTGGGACCACCTCGGTGTCACTGTCAAAGTGGTGCTTGGTGATGGCCAGAGGGCGRTCTCCAAGGTTGGATGAAGGGAGGACAAAATGGGATAATAACCTGTCTGATGGAAGAGGTTCCCAATCACCTGGTGCCACCAAGTGATGGAGGGAGAGCTGGGGTGTAGGGATGAAGCCATCAGGACGAACCTGGGGCTCCCCCGAGGTCCAGTATGTTGGACTGGGTTGGGAAATGGGATTCAGTGCTTCTGCTGCTGGTGATGATGGTGATGATGATGAGGGTGATGATGAAGATGATGATGAGGGTGATGAGCTTGTCTGGCTGCCTGCCCTGCAGCGGCTCCGGGAGCTCCGGAGCACAGGGTTAAGCGCTCGGCTCCCGGCTGCTCCCGCCCCGCCACGGGATTCCCGCCAACTTCCCCTGAAGAGGGAAAATTAATAATATTAATAATAATAATAATAATTACCCCCCCTTTCCTCCACGAGTTCCCCCTCCCCGCCCCGCTGTCTTTAATACCCACCGAGAAACTCCGCGGGCTCCCTAAAGGAGGCGCCTGGGGCCGGAGCGAGACGAGCCCCGCCGGGCACCGGCCCCGCCGCCCCCAGCACCGGCCCCGGCCCCGCGGGTCCCTCGGGGAGCGCACGGCACCGGCACCGGCACCGCGGCTCCCAGCCCGACCCGGCACCGACACCGCGGCTCCCAGCCCGACCCGACCCGACTCGGCACCGTCACCGCGGCTCCCAGCCCGACCCGGCACCGACACCGCGGCTCCCAGCCCGACCCGGCACCGACACCGCGGCTCCCAGCCCGACCCGACTCGGCACCGACACCGCGGCTCTCTGCGCGACCCGACCGGACCAGACTCGGCACCGGCCCCGCGGGCCCCTCGAGGAGCGCACGGCACCAGCACCGACACCGGGACTCCCAGTCCGACCCGACCGGACACGACCCGGCACCGACACCGCAGCTCCCAGCCCGAGCCAGCACCGGCACCGACACCGCGGCTCCCAGCCCGACCCGGYACCGGCAGCGCGACTCTCTGCCCGACCGGACCAGACCCGACCCGGCACCGCGGCTCCCAGCCCGACCCGACCCGACACGGCACCGGCACCGCGACTATCTGCCCGACTCCACCGCGGCACCCACGGGACCGGCACCGAGGCACCCCAGGCACCGGGACCGGCATTGAGGCACCCCAGGCACCGGGACCGCGGCAACCTCGGAACAGGGACCAAGTCATTGCCGGAACCGGCATCGCGGCACCTCAGAGCACCGGGACCGACACATTCCCAGGACCGGCACCGCGGCATAGCTGGAACCAGCACTGAGACTGCCCTGGACACTGGGACCGAGGCAGCCCCAGTCACCGGGACCGAGGCACTTCTGGACCAGGACCGAGGCACCCACAGAMCCGGAATCGCGGCAGCCCCAACCCCAGCACTGACACCCCCCCAATCGGGACGGCGGCACCCCCAGGACTGAGGAACCCCTGGGGACGCAGCACCCCCGGAGCCAGCATCTCCGAGTACTGGGACCACGGCACCCTCAGAACCGAGACTGGGACACCCCTGAGCACTGGGACCAAGGCATTCCCAGGACATCGACATCCCTGGAACTGGGATACCTCTGGAACCGGGACCAAGACATCCCCGGGACAGTGATATCCCTGGAACGGGAACTGAGGAACTCCTGAGCACTGGGACCAAGACACCCACAAGCACCGGGACTGAGGAATCCTTGGGACTGCAACACCTCCAGGAGCAGCATCCCTGGAACCGGGACACCCTCAAGCACCCAGACTGAGGCATTCTCAGGACAGTGAATTCCCTGAAACCGGRAACAAGCTCCTTGGACCACCCTGAGCACCTGGACGGAGGCATCCGCAGGACAGCGACATCCCYGGAACCGGGACCGAGCCCTCCGGGCTCCCTGTGGGCTGCGATGCTCCCCGGCGCGGGCATCCTGGCCTTGCTGCTCCGCTGCCTGCTGCTCCTCGTGGCCTCCGGCAGCCGAGCCCGGGCTCGTAAGTAGGACCGGGACCAKGACCGGGACCTCCAGCCCCTCTGGGCCTCCCTTTCTCCATTGCCTGGCTCTGCGGAGCTCTGCAATGGGGCTGGCCTGGAGSGGGGACACCCGGTTCCTTCCCAGCTGGTGCCGGTGGGTGTGGGCAGGGGGGACATCCTGGTGCGTTTGGCAAGTGGGGACCCCGCTCCCTGCATCCCCCTGCATCCCATCTGCTGGAGGGATGCASAGCAGGAGAGAGGGCGATGGGAAGGAACAGGGAAGGAGCCAAAGCTGCTGCCTCCCTTGTCCACCCCCTCTGTCCCTAGTCGCCACCGCTGCTGCCAGTTTGGGAGAGGTTGGGAACAGGGATGAGGGAGCTCCCAGCCACGGAGTCCCGGAAAGAGGTGAGGAGCAGAAGCGCTTGGGTTTCGGGCTGAGGCAGGAGGGACAATTTTGGCCTAGAAACGGGCTATTTTGGGGGTTTTGCACTCTGCGCTGCTCTGCTATCAGTGGTACAGAGTTTGGGGCCCAAAGAGCCGGGGAATCCGGCAGCAGCCGCTGGGCACAGGGACATCCCGGCCTGCGGCGTCCGGAGACTGGCACCTCCGGAGAGCGAGGGCGCCTTAGAACCCCCGGCTCCTGGGATCCTGTCCTGCTTGGCAAGTTGGAGCCGGTGGGATGAAGGGCTTGGATCTTCACCGGAGAACTGGTGGCAAAAGGAAAAGGGGTTCCTGGAGTGCTGGGGCATGTGGTAGGGGATTCGCCACTGTCTCGTAGCAGAACTGGGCTCGGGGTGACTGGCATGGGTTTCTCTTGGCTTCATCCTGTTTTTTCCCTATGGGAAAAGTTTGGAACCTTAAGGCACCTGAATTTGAACAGGGGAGGAGTTGGTTGTGGGGGACAGTGAGGCAGAGAGCACAAATGTGCCTGGTTCATCCTACAAGAACCGGGCTGGAAATGTGTGGCTAGGTCAGCCACTCCTTGTGTTCATTGCTGGGATCCCATGTAAATCCAGAGCCATCTGATCACCTGGCTCTTTGGGACATGGGGACAAGGCAGCTCTAACCCTCCCTGAGCCATCAGGGTCCTCTGGGACCCCAATCTGGAGGCTGGGGATGGAAGGAAAGGGTCTTGTGCACATGCATATGTAGATCTTCTTCCATGTATGCGGACATGGGACTTGTCTCTGTAGAGCATCAGAACCTCCTGTGTCTGGAGAGGGATGACATGGACACGGCTGAGTCACRGATAGCAGGACAGGACATAGGAGGACCTAGGGGGATAGAATCATGGAATCATTAAGGTTGGAAAAGACCTTCAAGATCATCGAGTCCAACTGTAGATCATGAAACCCAACTGCATGTCCTTGTCCTCGCAGCCTGCGGCAGATGCGTGGGACACGCAGTGAACCACCTGGAATGGACTATACCAGTGGGCAGGAATGCTCGGAGGTACATGGATCTGCTGGTAGGAGATCTTGGAGGGACATGGATCTGCTGGCCCGGCTCTGACATGGATATCCTGTGTCCAAGCCCCAGGAGATGTCCAGGGGTGGTGTGACCAACATCTCCGAGCATCYCAGAGCCTCTGCAAGAGCCATTGCCAGTGCTAAATCTTCCTAAATCTTCCTGGTGGTGTCCCAAGCCGATGGCTCCTTGTTGTCCCTGCTGTGGCCAGAGACCACCCTTCCCTTTGCAGCGCAGCCTGGCCTCCCCGTCGCACTCTGTCTCACATTTCATGCTATCYGGGAGGCAATTAATGATAACATGCTAATTAATGACAATTAAAGCAAACCAGRGCTCGGGAGCAGCCTCGAGCCCGGGGATGTCCAGACTCCTCATTGCTGGCGCAGTTCCCAGCACGAGGTCGGCCTGAGCCAACTCGGGCTTCACTTAATATCTGGGCACACTGGGTGCTACAGGAATCATTTCCATGGATTTTAGTTATTTTTTCCAACATGTACAACACATAATGGCACTTTTAGGAGTGCAAACTATGCTACATCCAGGGCTCTTTCATTTGCCAGGTAGACARGACCTACCCTGTTGTCTTCCTGCCCATGGAGATGACCACGACAGACCCATGTCCCATATGAGCTGGGACAACCCATGGCCGCTCTGGTGATCCTATGGCTGTAACCTTCTCCTGGGAGTACCCTGGGCTCCAAGCTCCCCTCACCAGCTGCACCAGGATGAAACACCCACTCTTARCAGCCCGAGGACTTGGGTGCTGATGGTTTCGCTCCCGTCTTGCTCTTGTGGATAAAAGGAAGGAAATCTCTCCTTTTACTACAGGACCTGGTTGTTCCTTCCCACCTCTCTTCCCTGATTCCAGCTCTTGTAGTGCCTGCAGCAAAGGTGAAGCTTTTGGGYTGAAATCAGGAGAAAACCGCTACATCTTCGCACGTGATAAGGAACAGGCCGGCCCTTGGGGTCCTCCTGCCCCAGGTCGTCATGGAAGGAAGGCCAAGGGGGTGAACGAGGTGACGAATCCCCCGGGATTTCGGGTCCCGCCGCCTCGCAGACGCTGCGCAGCTCAGGACCTGGCGAGGGAGAAGTTAAACAACGTGACTCCCGTGAGCGCGCTCGCGCCGAAGCCGCAATAAACACGGAGACGGAAAGGCACGGGAGCAATTTACTGCCACAAATGGCTTTTCACTCCGAGCGAATCGGGAAGATATCCAAATTTTGACCTCTGAAAATGAAATTATTAGCCTGGCACGGGGGAAAAAAATCACCCAGAGCCTCCAGCCTCCTCCTCCTCCCCATCCATCCCCGGATYGCTCTTGGCCGAACGTGCCCGCGGTTCCTGCCAAATCCGCGGCGCTGCCATGCGGACAAGTGTCTGCTGCTGCCCGCCGCTGCCCGGCGCCTTCAGCTCGGGCGGCAGACGCGCGGCGGCCTCGCTTTCGAGGGCTGGCCTCCGCCCAGGGCTGCGCCGGGGAACGGCGGGTGATTAAACGCGTGAAAGGCGGGTGATTAAACGCTCGGCGGGAGCAGCCAGCTGGCACGGGGAGGCCGCGGGCCGCRCGGGGCTCGTGGCGCGCAGGGGCCAGGCCGCTGGCTGCGCCCTCGGCGTAAATCTCCACGACGCTGCAAGCGGGGTAAAAACGAAGTCACTTTTCACAGAATCMCAGAATGTTTAAGGTTGGAAGGGATCCCTAGGGATCGCCCAGCCCAGCCCSTGCTCCAGCAGGGACACCCGGAGCACGGGGCACCCGCTCCAKCCCGGCGCGKTGGGAAGGTCTCCAGAGCAGGAGCCTCCGCAGCCTCCCTGGGCAGCCTCAACCAGGGCTCGGGCACCCTCCCACCAAACAAGTTCTTCCCCACGGCCAAATGGAGCTGCCCGGCCTCCAACCTGCACCCACTGCCCCTTGGCCTGCCCCTGGCCACCACCCACAAGAGCTTGGCCCCTTCCTGCCTCCATCCTCCCCTCGGCTGCTTGCACACACTGACCAGGTCCCCTCTGGGTCTCCTCTTTTCCAGCCTCAACAGGCCCAACTTGCTCAATCTCTCCTCATTTGAGAGCTGCTCCAGTCCCTTAATCATCTTTGTTGCTCTCCACTGGACCCTCTCTAGCAGCTCCACATGCCCCTTGTCCTGAGGAGCYCAGAACTGTCCCCAAGGCTCCAGGTGCAGCCTCACCACAGCTGAGTAGAGGGGCTAGATCCCTTCCCTTGACCTGCTGCCAACACTATTTTTCTCACCCTTCTTGCAAAATGAAGATGAATTTTGATTTTTTTTTTGTTTTCTCCTCTCTCTGTCCCCTGGTTTCTGTGGGTTTGAGGCACGTGCTCCTTGTTGCTGGAAGCTCGCGTTGTGTCTAGGTGGSGAAATAGGGTTGGTGACCCATCAGAGGCTGGGGTGAGCTGTGGGGACAGTGTGGAGAGGCCTCTGCTCTGTGTTGCTGTTGGTGGTGGAGTTTTCTGAGGGTGGTGAAGGTTTCTGCTGGTGATGGAGATTGCTGATGGTCGTGCAGGTTTCTGTTGGCAGTGGAGATTTCTGCTGGTGATGGAGGTTTCTGCTGGTGGTGACAATCTTTCCTGTGGGCCAGGGAGTTGCTCCTGCTTCTTGTTCATCGCTCAAGAGATGAACCACTGTGCTGGGGTGCATCTSTTGGTGGCCTCCTCTGCAGCTGTAGCCTAGAGCACCACATATTTGAATCCATCAGAGTCATGGGGACTGCTACCTGGTGTGACTGATGAACCCTTGGGACCACCCCGATGAGCGCATGGTCAGGAGCCGTGTGCATGAGCTTGTCCAGCATGATGATGTGGGTATGACGAGGGTTTCAGCAGCACCAGAGAGGCCATCTCCACCAAGGCAACCACCGAAGGGACCCTCAGCTGTTGATGAAGGAGTCTCAGATTCAGCAGCGTCACAAATTCAGCACCCGCTACCTCTCCCGTCCCCACATCTCATGATGGGACACCCATGGGATGTAGGTTGGGTAGCTGGGCAATCTTGAGGCTCCTCGCTGGCCATGGCATGATCTGGGCTCCGTGCCTTGGAAAACAACCCCTGGCCCCACAGCGTCCACTGTCCCCAGGGAATGTAAGGGTTTTGAAGGCCCCAAAATGCTTCAGCGAGCACAAATCTCCCAGCTGCCTTCAAGCAACATGATCACCCCAACTACCTCAACCTTTTAAATCACCTTCAGTTTTTAGAAAGCAGGAGCAGCTGCCGGGCTGCAATGGGAGCCACAGGGTTCAGGTTGACTCAGGAGCAGCAGAGTTGAAGCTCGTTCCTGCAGGACCAGGGGATACTTGTTGGTGCAAACCTTAAGGATGACCGAATTGGGCATCCAGACCATGCCCTGGTGTTGTTGGTGGTGACTGTGGCCATGGTTTGTCYCCTCAAAACCCACTACAGGTTAGGCTCATCCTGCAGAAGAGGCGTCAAGTAACCAAGAGGTCTTCGATGGAGGATGTTCACTCACCATATCTGCTAACACCCAGGGAAGGAGATCTCTGAAGGAGAATTTTTTCTTCCCCAGTTGTGCTGGCATCACGTCGTCCCTCTGCCTGGGCCCAGGTTAAACCCATCCTGATGGAGATCTCTCACTTAGGAGCATGGCTAGAAGCTGGTTCTTCTCCTGATGACATGATTGGGAAGGAATAGAAATTTGGACTGTTTTGTTCAATCCAGGGAAAAATATTGCTTTGATTCAACTGCAGTTTTTCAGCATCCCCAGAACTGTTTGTGTTAAACATTGAGTCATTTGAAAAACGTTGGCTTCAGCACAATGGGCTGARCTCTTCCTTTGCCACCCAAGAACCTTTCTGCATCTGAAGAGGGTCCTACACGGACCCCTTGTTGGTGTCTGTAGGGCCCAGCTGCCCCATGGCCCTTGTAGACCCTGTAGAGGTGACAGTGGGTATTTCATAGACGGGGGGAAAGGTTGGCAGTGGATTTGAGACTATCCTTCCATCAGAGAGCCAGTTTGCTCTGGGAGAGCACCCATGAGAAGTGACTCCCAATGGCCAATGCTTGCTGTGGTCTGGTTCTGATCCCAGTGAGCAAGAAGGACCTGACACCCCCATTGACAGGCCCAGAATCAAGAGTTTGGTTCAGCTGTTCTAGCCAGATTAGTGCTGGGTTGAGCCTAGTATCTCCCTGAGGCTCATGCTGGTGAGATGGACCCATCCAGCACCACCCTGCCCCTCAGAGCAGATGCTCAGCTCCTCGTGTGCTGACGGTGCTGGCCAGCAGATCCTTGAGAGAACGAGCTGAAGCTCTGGAGTGGCCAAGAGGCTCCATCAGAATGCTTTTCTACCCCAAAATATCTTTTGTTTTTTTTTGGATAGCTGTGAAAATGCCCCCTAAAACTCCTCTTCTCTCTTCCACCACTCACTCCGCTGGTCTTCCTGGGTGAAATTCRGCCCTGTAGCATCACCGTGATATCGCTTTGGTCTTGGGCTGGCATTGAGTGTARAGTTGTCAGCTGCTCATAGGCATGTCCTTGCTGTGCTCATGAGGGAGGGAGGAGAGCTCTTCCAAGGACCATCCCTTTCTACCACAGAGCTTCTCCCCGTTGACTTTCAGGGCCGGATACGTTCTGTGATTTCAACGGCAAGAAGTACAGCCCGGGGGAGAGCTGGCACCCCTACCTGGAGCCGCAGGGACTGATGTACTGCATCCGCTGCACCTGCTCCGAGGTATGTCCACCATGAAGCCACGTGCTTCTGATTCTGGGTCAAAACCTCGCCAGAAAAGCCYCTTTTGGTCCCAGAGGGATGATAGACTCATCTATTTCCTTCCAAACCCTCCCTGTATCCTCCCATGGACATTGGGTTGGCCTTGGCAGGGCCCTGTCTCAGGGATGTGGTGGGGCTGCAGTGGGGACATGGTAGATCTTTGTGGGTGAGCAAGGAACATGTGGCCTGGCCTAGCAGGATGGAGATGTTCTTAGCCAGGAGAGTTAAACCAGTGCAACCTGTTGTGATAAGTCATGCAAAGTCTCCCTTTTTTTGCTGGGAAAAAAAGGGAAATTTCTGGGAAATTTCTTCCTTTCTGAAGCAAAGAGCAACTTTGGGAAGCTCTTTCTTCCCCCATGGGGAAAAACATGTAGCTGAGCGCAAACAGATCCCTGTCCTTCCCTCCCCAGAATGCCAACATGAGGTGCTACCGGATCCAGTGCCCGGCTCTGCAGTGCGCCAGCCCCGTCACGGACCCCCAGCAGTGCTGCCCGCGCTGCCTCGGTAGGTGGACATCCATATCTTCATTGGGCCTCATTCACAGCAAGGTCCCTTTGATGGAAATGGACTTTTCACCAGACCTCTTGCCCCAGCTTCCCCACAACTGACAAAACTTTTGGTTCACTTTTCAGTGACAAGCCAACAATTAGCACGATCATTTGTCAGCAAAATGTTTTGGAGGCGGGAAAAAATGAATCATTTTGGTTGCACACTGAAAATTTTCACAGAACTCTTGAATTTTTCCCTCCCTGTGTGTGATCTTTAAACGACTACCAGAGTCAGATCAAAAAACATTTCTCCTCTGAGTAATTAGAAAAACTTTTTTTTTTTCTATTTTCCAAATATCCCTTCAAATATCATGGTGGTTTTTGACCAGCTTTGCTACCACATTGGCATGAGAGCTTTGCAGGTCTGATTGCTCCCTTGCAATGATCTCAGAGTGGTCATGGTAGCCCCCGAAGCTTTTGCACACCTCATTCCCCTGGGCATTAGACTCCATCCAGCATCTGAGAGGGGTCTTAGTGCCCCTGCAGGAGCAGCAAGGTCTCCATGAGGACCACATTGTGTTGGATTCAATGCTTGCAAGGAGGGGAGCCATGGCTGGGTGAGAGCGCTGCCTCTCATTGTGCCCATGTCCCATGGGGACTTTGGAGCTGGATGTCTTCTTAGCAACCCCAGCCTGATTTTGAGATAGGGGATGGGCTGAGATAGAGCTGTGTTTACAGGACTCATACCAGGCACAGCTGACTCAGCCTGGCCTGGATCCGACGCTGCCCGGTCTGATAAAAGTGCTCCRTGTTTATGTCTCCCCTCTGGAAGATGGTCCTGGCTGTTCTTCAGCCAAGGACCTGGCCGAGCACCCGTTGGGGCCAGGGAGGGGATGGCTCTTAGCCCGTTGCTTTCTCTTCTTCCCTTCCAGAGCCAAACTCACCTTCTGGCCTCCGGGCGCCTGTGAAGTCCTGCCAGTACAACGGGACGACGTACCAGCAAGGCGAGATGTTCACCACGAGCGAGCTCTTCCCCAGCCGCCAGCCGAACCAGTGTGTGCAGTGCAGCTGCTCCGTAAGCTGCTCCGAGCTCGTGGGAGGCTGAGTGGGGCAGCGGGGAGGCAGGGAGGCCTTGGGGTCAGCTCCTGCATCCCACCAATATCACATTAGGTGAAGAATCTCCTGGGGCGGTGGAGAACCATCTCTATGGGCAGGGCTTGGGTCTATAGCACCGTGAAGCATGGGGAAACCAGGTGCATCACCTGGAGACACAGCTTGTTTGCTGGAGATCTCACAGAATGGTTAAGGTTGGAAGGGACCTCTAGAGATCGTCTAGTCCAACCTTCCTGCTCATGCAGGGACACCTAGAGCACGTGGCACAGTGGACATGAGGGATCTCATGGGACAGTTTGCCAACTTGGAGTGGGCAAAACCCTGTCCCCAGCTTGGCTTTGAGCACGTGGATCTAATGGATGTGTTTGCTTGCTGCACAGACCCGCCTTCRTGCTCTGGGTCTGCAACCATCACATCCAGCTATCCTGTCCCACTAACATCTGATAGGGGAGAGAGGAAGCAGAGAGGCCAGTCTGGGAGCCCTTCTTCACACACTCCTGACGCAGAGCAGATGGGATGCACAACCAAGAGATCCGGAGGAGGTGACCTTGCCTCCAAGGTTGGCCACAAGGTACCAGGTCTTGGGCTTTAGAAGTTTCTGGGATGCTGAGCTTGGTGTCGAGGCAGCTGGTGGGACCAGCCCCACTGCTTTGCACCCAGCCAGGGTGCCGGGGTGTTGCAGGGCCTCCAGCAGCCAGATCAGGACCTCTCCTGCCCAGTACAGCTTTACAAAGCCAGAGCTCATCCTCCAAGCAGTCAGGAGATGACAGCCGAGGTGATAACATTTGCAACAGAACTTGGCAACGCTGCAGTCAGTGGTGGCAAAGGGCAGGCACTTGGAGACCTTTGATGCCAGTGGAACCGGACCCCGTGCTGAGATGTCTTTGGGTGCTGTGGTGCTGCAGGTTTATCTGCTCTACCCTCRCAGAGGACGGGAGCTGTCCCGTCAGTCAGCCGGGGTGCTGTGTGGTCCTCGGTGCATGTCTCTGCTGATGGATTGCCTGTCCACCCGYGCCTGATCGATGCTCCTCTTCCCAAGCACCCAGCAGGGCCCTTGGACGGGCCTTGGCTTCGCCTGCCCAGACAGGGCTCCTGTCAAGACCTGACGTTTCGCTCCAGGAGGAGGGCGAAGGTGTGAGGAGCGCGGGGCCGTGCGTGCCAGGAGCTGAGTGTCGGGAGATAAATRGAGTGGCTTCTGTGGCTTCTCCTTCTCGAGAGTGAGTGAGGAGATGCAATACAGAGATGTGCCGGGACGGCGCTCACGGAAGAACTTCTGCACAGACGTGGCTTTCACTCCCCGCGTTGCTGTCGGACGGGGCCAGATGGCTCGTGGAGTTGGAGCCGCTCTGCTTGCCATGGTGGCCAGAGGGTTCATGCCAAGAGGTTGCTCCTGCCTGCTGGCTCTTGGATGGCCTTGGTGGAAGAGGCACASGGGTGTGGGGACAACAGACAGTAGCACCTTGTCTGGGGGGCCAGGTTGGAGTCCTGCGATGTGTCCCAAGCTGTTTCAGCACAGGGAAGCTGGACGGGTGGGAGCACTCTGCTACATTGGCGTTGATGGCGTTGATGATGATGGGGTTGTCCTCTTCTGTCTGGAGAGCCTCCATGTCCAGCCAGGAGACACAAAGCTCTGCAGAACCAAGGTCCCCACAGGTCCCCAGTAGGCTGCTGCGTGTCAGCTGAGCGGGGACAATACCCCATTTGTCTATGTCTRCATGTCTAGTATTTGTCTATTTGTCTGTGCTATCACCAAACTTGGCCAGGAAAGAAAGCAGGGTGAGCTAACTAAGCCATCTCACTCACACAGGCCAAGAGGGACATCCCATCCTACACATGGAGGGCTACCAACACTCAGCTGGTGCACGGTACTGGGCAAAGCCACCACATCAGGGGAGCTGGTTGGAGCCCTTGATATTTGTGGAAGCTTCAGAGCTAGGTGTCTTAAAGCTCCGTGGGAGGAGGAATAGCTCAGGCTTAGAAATTGTGCAGCTTTGAGGCTGGCTCTTCACTTACTGACCTCGTCTGGACACCAGCCTCTGATGGAGACACATGCTTGGGACGGGAGCACTCAAACCTGACTTGCCACCTGGCCAGGCTTTCCAACCCCAGCCACCACCACCTCCTGGAGCCAGTGGACTTGCCATGTCCCTCTTGAAGCCACTGGCTCTCGCTCAGGCTCTGTTTATGCAGTAGGATACTGCCTTGGATACGAAAGGGAAAATAAAAGGCAAGCAGTGAAGCCTTGCAGCAGTAGGCTCTCGCTGGGCTGTATCTGATGCTGTCAGCTGTTGGAACAGCTGCATGAACAGCTGGTCTAAACCTCTTTGAAAACTGCCCCAAGACCAGAGCCTCGAGCATAAATTCTGTATTTTTTATGGCATTCACTCTTCTCTGCCCATGACAGGTCTTTGCGGTGACCTGTAAGGCAGAAGAGGAGGGGAGGAAACTGTTCCTCCAGAGCCAAACCCTCTCCTTACAGCTCTGAACTCCACGGAGGTCACTTCCATTTCCAGCCCTGAGCTGGACAGAGKTGTTTGGTTGTGGCAACCTCTACCACATTCACTCACTGCCACMTCTCCCTCCTCCTCTTCACTTCTGCCTGGTGGCTTTGCCTCATGCAATACGATGACGGAAGAAGATGCTGAGATTCCTTTTCCTGCAGACACCTTTGTGCAACCTCTTGCTTTCCCTTGGCTAACAGCCTGTGGGTACCCCAGAGAAAATTGCTGCATGGAGAAGACCTGGTTATTGAGGTCTGGATACTGTTGGGCTTCTCAACATCCTCTTCCGCTCTTCTGCAATACAGCACAAACTAAGCAAGTGGGTGCAAATCCATTGGCTGAGATGAGACTGGGCATGCTAAGTTCAAGATTGTCCTTGGCCTATCTGTGGTTTTCAGCTTGAATCACTGCAGTAAATGGCATTTTCCAGGCCAAAAACCAAATGGGAGCAGGTTTACACAYGAATACTTATCCACAGGTCTTGGCTTGGTGTCTTGGTGTGCTTGGTTCTGGTGATGTTGAATGACCCGAGGGCAGAGCTGTGGGTTGGACCTAGATCTGGGTTCACTCTTTGGGGGAGATGAGTTCACTCCATGCACAGATTAACCATGGGCAACCTGTGGACTAGTTGTGCCTGGTCATAGCAGCTACCTGAATGAGACCATGGAGACCAGAAGCAGCATCAAATTAAAAGTGACTGGTGCAATTTGAGGTGTGCCACCCCAACATGAGGCATATTTGGCCTTGCTGAGACCTCAGTAATGCTGATAAAGTTTTTGTTTTTGCTCCTGCCCCCTAGGAAGGACAGATTTACTGCGGCTTGATGACCTGCCCTGAGCTGTTGTGCTCCTCTCCTCTAACTGTGCCGGATTCCTGCTGCCCGGTCTGCAAAGGTAATGAGGGCTCCAGGTGCTGTTCCATGGTGAGGGCTGCGAGCCACAGGCTTTGCTGCTAGCTGGCATTTCAAGCCAATTACGCAGAGTTTTGGAAGCCTATGCTGTCAATCAGACTACTTGCTGCCTCTGGGTTGCATCAGGAAACCAAAAATTACGCTCATGCTTTTCTTGTGCCCATCACCTCCCTCATGTCCTTGTGTCCTGACTCCCATGGCTCTCATGCTGGCTAGGGATGGATGAGCTCTTTGTCCTACCACTGGGCATCGTACAAGAGATGTGATCTGCACAGAGGGTGAAATCCTCCAAATCGCTCACCCAGAAGCTCAGAAGTGTTTGCATGGACCATGTCAGCGTGGTGCATATGACTGTTGCTCCAGGGAAGTATTTGAGGCAGTTAAACCCTGGGGAAATGTCCTCTGCACAGCATGGCCTTGGTTGAGTTTCACTCCCACAGCTCTCCGTGGGGTGAAACTCCTGATTTTGCTGCTTTTTCCCCTAACTTGCATCTGGGAGGATGAGGAGAAAGTCAAGCCTTGCACTTCTGGGTGAGACTGGCCARGAATGAAGGGGCAGATTTGTTGCCTTGCACTGAAATGATGCTGGAGACAGGGTCCAAGTGGTGCTGGACACAGGGTCCAGTTTTGCTCTGTCACAGCAGGCAAACCCAACGTCTTTGGCTTTCTTTTTAATGCCAYGTCTGTCCCATTACTTCATAACTCCACCTCTGGGGTGGTTTCCTGTCACCTAGCTCCAGGAGTCTACAAGGMAATGCCTTTCTTGAAACTTTTACTATGATCAATGGGGATAAAGGGATTTGGGGCACGTGACATGGATAAGCCATGTTCCCACTGGCTTTGGGGACACGTGAATCCTATATCCAAAGCACTTCTGTCTCCAGTCCTAGCAGATGTACCTGCAGATCACTGCAATTAGTTGTCTGGACCCCAGAAGCCAAATCTCACTCGCTGTGTTTCAGAGGCTGCTGTTTTTTCCTTGCAGATGGCTCATACGAGAAGTCCACAGAAGAGGAACCCCTGCAATTAAACAGAGGTGTTGTACGTGATGTTTGCACTTTGAAATTTGGTCATTGCTTCTAGCATAGCCCCGTTAAAGAGCTCAAAGAAAGTCATATGCCCTTGGGCGTAGTCTTCTACCAAGAAATGACCTACATCAACTCTACAAGGGCAGTCGGTTCCTCAGGCAGCAGAAGCTCTGATACCTGATTAGTGGTTGAATTGAGTCTAGGAATTGGCTTTAACAGAGAGGTGTCAGCACAGGCTGAGGCTTTAAGAGACCTCAGAGACTCCAAGAGAAGCACTCTTGTCWTTCTTCTGTGGTATCTCTGATGTCTCTGGGAAAGCACAAAACCTGTAGGATCTCCTTGATGGTTAACCTGGGTGAAGTTGACTGGTGGGTTAGAACATCTGAGAAATGGGGCACCAGAGAGTAGGCTTGGAGATGGTCATTGGCCAGAAGTGACCCTTGCCTGCAAAGCTGCGTGGCTCAAGTCTCTCTCTAGGGCCTTCTGCTTCAGGTGCTGGTTTCTCCTCTCCCTCAGGATAAAGGGTGCCCTGTCTCCCAGTCATGGCTCCCACAGAGCCAGTGTTGGAGCAGGACACGAGTGTCCTTTCCCCAGGCTGTTTGCATCGGCAGCCCCAGCAAGGAAAAAATGACTCCCTGGCTGCTGAGGGTTGATTCATGGTGACATTTTAGAGTTGAGCCGCCCATGCCAGGTCTGTGGGATTAGGTCACTTACAGCTCCTTGCCCTTCCCTTTTCCATACTCCTGGGTGAAAAGCCAGCGTCACACCTCCACCACCTATAAAATCTCCAAATAGACACAAGGGGACCCTTTGTGTTGCATGTCTTSTCCCAGCACTTTGCTCTTGGAAGCCCAAGGTGTTCCAGGGATCTCAGTCCTGCTGGCTGGCAGCCCTGCACCAACCCTCCTAGGGCCATCCAGGTGAGAAGGCAGGATGGGACCCATCCTTACCTCTCCAMCCTCCTTGGGTTGCATGGAGGCAATTTCTGCTTCCCAGTAGGCATCTAGAARCCCATTTTCCTGTCTGTGTTTGCGATGTAGGACCCAGACACCTATCTGAGGGCTTGGGGTGGAGCAGGCTGTGCCCCACTGAGGGAGGATGACCCATACATAGCTCAGGGAGGACAGGAGTGTGGGACATTGACGCAAATTGCTCAATGTCTCATATGTGGTAGAAGCCACTGAGATAGCTCCTGGGTTGTTGCTCATCTGTTGCTCCTGACCTCTGGAGGTCCCTTCCAACCTTAAGCATTCTATGATTCTATGATTCTATGATTCATCCCTTATGGTCTTTGTAGCTTCTCGAAGTAAGGTGTGCAAGGCACTGCATGGCTTTTTTTCCAACGTACTTTAGAGAGACAACAACTGAACTGCCTGGGTCTGAGTGCCTATGTTGTCTCCAACTGTTCACAGAGGCACTCGCAAGACCAGTGCTCGGGGGAAGTAATGGGCAGGAAGCCGCTTGGAGCCACTGCGTCCACCCTCCTCAGTTCCTCCCTGGAGTTCATTCCCAGGAGCTTCAAGCCCAAGGGAGGTGGTGGCACCACTGTCAAGATCGTCTTGAAAGAGAAGCACAAGAAAGGTAAGAAGTGGTGGGGCTGGGGTGTCTGTACGTGGCCTAAACTGCCTTCTCCAGGACTTGAGAGACTTCCCCTTGTCACCAGGGAATCAGTTTGTGCAGGAACTTCTGCCACTGGTTCTTCCTGCTCCTCCACAGCAAACCTCACCCGGTTACGTTAACCTTAGTGGCTCAGGCCTTGGGTCCACAAGCCCTTCTGTGCATAAATCTGCCACTTTCTAAGAAAGGTTGGAGGAAAGGTGATCCTTGGCCTGCTTTGGAGGTATGGGACCTGGGAAGGGAGGTGATTGACTGGAAGACCCTACTTGGTTCTTCCAGGGCTCCCTGGACATCCACCACACAGCAATATGGTGGCTCCTGGCACCTACTGTCCATGTGGTGGGTCTGTCTTGGTGCTGTTGTCTTCCTCATGGGGAGACACTAAGATGGTATGATGGGGATGTGACACCGTGGAGCCAAAGGGGAAAGACAGAGGAAGCCTTCTCCTCTTGGGGCTCTTTTGCCAGTGTGTGCCCAGAAGGGTGTTTCCCAGCCCTTGGAGATGGAGTCCTGGAGGAAATTTGGGGACCTCCAGAAATTTGCGTGGAGAAGTCAGCAGGTGGCACTCTTCACTGCGCTTCATGCTGCCTGGCTTGTAGGGACCCTGGGCTTGCAGAGGGCTGGAGGCAGGTGAGGTCCTGCCCACACCTACCCCTCACCCCCTCCAGGAGGGGTGACGCTGTCAGCCTCCAGCTCCTGGAGSTCCGTCCACCTGCTCGATGGCACCTCCAAGGCAAGGTGACTGCAATATCCCCATGCYCACTGCATCTGCTGCAACTAGAGGTGTCTCTCCATGCACTCCTAGAGGACYACTCTCTTCAAGAGAGCAGGGCTACCCATCAACAAGGTGGAGAAACATGTTGAGCTTCACCAAGGCTTGTGGGTGCAAAGAGGAAGAGCATTCGCTTCTGCTGACAACTCCCTTCTTCTTCTTCCAGCTTGTGTTTACAATGGGAAGACCTACTCCCATGGGGAAGTGTGGCACCCTGTGTTCCGGCTCTATGGCCTCCTGCCCTGCATCCTGTGCACTTGCAGGGATGGTGTCCAGGATTGCCAGAAGATCACGTGCCCCAAGGAATATCCGTGTGACTCTCCAGAGAAAGTAGAYGGGAAATGCTGTAAAATATGTCCAGGTACGTGGGATCTTATTGACCTGCTCCATCTGGTTCTGTGTCAGCTGCCTTCCGCTTCCTTCCTCCAGCCTTGGTTTAAGGACCTGAGCATATAGATGCTTATGGGTTCATATTGCTGGTGACTTGAACTCATGCCTTATGAATTCAGCCAAACAAGCTTTGATGTAAACATTGACCTGTCTTGGAGAGCAGCAGGACTGATCCAAAGCGAGGAAGCTGTTCTGAACCTGGAAGGTTGCATGTGTTGGTTGGGTGCAGTCTGGAGAAAGATACCCGAGGAGGGACATGAGAACAGTCTTCAGGCAAGTAGAAGGTGCCTGCTGATACCCAACTGCTCTTCAGGCCTGCTCTTAGGGACACAAATGACTCTGACAAGATGTCATGGAGTTAAATTATGGCAGCTGAAACATAGGTTTGGAATGGTGAGGACACTTTCAGTGCAGAGTAACTCTGGTGCTGGTGGTTGGGTAGCATTGAGATCTCCATTTCTTGTGGGCTTTATGGAGGATTAGATGCACAGCTATCAGAGATTGGTGTTGAAACACAGCAGAGAGACCAACTTTTCTGCCTCCTATGAATTTATATGTTTGGGGTCTCTGAGCTGGTTTCTGGTCTTCGAAGGGCTGTTTGTCTTGAACCACAGAACTGGCAAAGAGGTGGTGGGACATCAGATCAGCTCCTCTTCCAACTGGAGGAGGTTTTCTAGGTTACACCTCTGTGTATCATCATTCAGAATCAGAGGTTTAGGTGAGGGACCACCCACTTCTTTAATGAGACTAGAGATACCCTGAATCTTCTTGGAGCTTGACCCCAGATGCAGCAACTGCAGAATGATCTTCTCTGATGCGCTGTCATGGTTTAATGGAGGGATCTCATCAGAGGGAATGAGCAAGGTACGGTGCCACATTAAGGAATGGGGACAAACAGGCTGCACACTCATTTCTGCTGGGATCTTCAGGGTTTGCGGCTGCCGAGCAGGGAGGTTCTGGGATGGCCTCCCCMAGGGAGTGAAGGACAGAAGCCCAGCTTGTTTTAATAAGGTTTCTGATATGTTTATGAGCAGGATTTATGATGTGGTGCCTGGTGGGAATGGGATGTGATGACTGATCAGAGTCCTTCCAGTCTTGTGTTCCCATTATAGCAGGTCTAATGTTTAAAGGTTTAAAGTCTACAACTCTCTCTGCTGGGAACTCTTGTCTGCTGATCAGTCTTCATTTATTTCCAGTTAAACGCTCTGACCCAGCCAAGATGATTTTCTTCTTGCTTTCCAATACTCACAGATAGTGATCATACACACACCAAGTTCCCAGCCAAGTTTCATGCTTGTCCTTCACTACACAAAGATTTGGCCTGTCTTCTCCTCCCGGCACTTTCCATGACGGTCCATGACTCGCTCCCTTGCACGTGGTGGCTTGGAGAGAATCGCAGACTGATTTGTTTGCAGAAGGGATCCTGATCAAAGGGGAGTTGCTGTGAGGCACTGGTCAGACAGGGAAACCATCAGAGTTGCTCAGAGGGAAAGCCAGGACCTCCAGGTCCTTGTTCCTCTACCCTGACCTACAGCACACCAGGATGTCCATGGATCTAGTATGGGGCTCTGAGGCTGGTAAATATAGTTGTGAGGGCACTTGGTTCCTTCTCTCTTGTGAGATTGGAGCTGCTGTGATGGATACAGAAAGCAGCCTATGAGTAGAAGACATATAATGACTTGGGGTGGAGGTTTCCCCACACCCAGAGCCCGTGGGAGATGGCTGGCAGCAGGGACGGTGACGGACTCCGAGTGTCCCCTTTCATGTCGTGTGAAGGCTGCAGAGCTGAGTATTTGTCATCTTCTTGCTCAAAGAGCCCTGCTTTCTATGTCCTTAGGTTGGGATTTCCATCTCCTCTAGACTGGTGTGCGTGAAGAGTAGTTCAGGACCCTCCCCCAGAAAGCATGGAGGAGAGCAGAATCAGTCCTAAAATAACTGTCCTACTAAAATAAACCCCACACGTCTATTTATAGCCAAACCTTCTTTCGAGTAGTGCAGAAAAGCTTTAACATCCAAAACGGCTGAGAGAACAAGGCTAAATTCAGCAGAGCTGAGCTCCTCTGTGTTCCAAGGACCACAACCAAAGGCAATAAATCTGCTTCCAAAACCATGGGGGATTCTTAATTACTCCAGAAACAAACACACGCGCACAAAGAAAATAGCAGCTCTCCTTCACCAGAGATGTTAAGAAAAGTCACGTAGGGTCCTGCTGGTGCCTCCTGCTTGGGTGTCCCCGCTGTCCTGCGGGGAGRCTGGGACCAAGGTGCCTTCGTGTGAAGGTGTGGACTGGGTCTGAGCCCACACATGGGGCTGAGGCCGGGCACTCTGCCCGGGCAGGCCAGCTACAGCGCTGGCTCCCGTTCCCCGGGCTCATCTCTTTGCTGAGCTGACGTTGCTCCTTCGGGATGGCAGCGGGAGAGAGACGGGAACCGGGGGATCCAGCCTGGGGTTCGTGACGCGCCGGGTAATGATGGTGTTGACGGTCTCCTGCAGGGAGTATGGAGGGTCTGGGCAGGAAATAGTCCCCCTTCTCCATCCCTGCTGGTTTAGAGGCTGCCAAAACCAGGGAGTATTGAAAGTTTTGGGGCGAGCAGGTCTACAGATGTTTTATCAACATCTCTCTTCCTCTCGCTGTTGTTCCCACTTTAGGATCAGATGTCCTGCCCGAAAAGGTGGGATAATAATGCTGTGTTTGGTGTTTGTTTTCCAAGGATGTAGTCACTGCTTTTCCCTTATCTTCTCCGCTCCCAGCAGTGCCTCCAGGCAGCCCTCCACCTCTCCAGCCTCCCCCTCCACCAAGATGGGAGGACAACCTCTTATCTTGATGTTGCACACTCCTCATCTTGTTGCTCCACAGATGTATGAGGATCCAACTCCAGATCTCTCCTTGTCCCACCTCAGATCCCGGGTCAGTGATGCATCTGTGTGACACGGCATCAAATCCAGCCGCCTTTCCTTTGATCTGGGTGCCGAGCTGACCTCTCCCAAGCTTGTTCTTTGGGGCCCTCCTTCTCCTCTCACGACTCTTGAGGGTCCTGGTTAAGAATTGTGTCTTTCTTTTTGCCCAGAAGCCAGAGTGAAACCCACCGATGAAATAATCACCACCCGGTGTGGCAAGAACCCCMACCGTGTCCTGGTGTACATGTTTGTGCCGTCGAGCTCGGAGACCTCCAAGGAGATCCTCAGGACGATTGCGATCGAGAAGGAACCGTCAGAAGAAGTGGAAATCTACAACTGGAAGCTGATTAAAGGTGAGTCGCCTAACGAAGCCAGCCAGCAATGGAAAAGGTGTGTGTGCACCACTGACCTCTCCTCTCATCCACTCTTTGTGGCTGGAAGGATTTATGCTCTCTTCTTAGGTACTGCTTTGGGTTTGAGCCTGGCTTGAGGTTTGTGACCCAGCTTTGTGGTGAGGGAGGACTGTTGCCCAGTGGTTTCTCAATCTTTGTTCATTCAGGCTGTAGAGCTTTTCTAACGATGCTTTCTGTCTTGTACAGTGAGTTGAAACCTTCTAAGACTAGGCTGGGTTTTCTAAGTCCTCCTTGTACATTTGTTTGCTGCAATTGTTGAGCCCACCAGACATGTAGGTCAGGGTCTGGAAACCACTTTTGTCCCCAGCATATCCACTCAACTGCTCTGACACCATTCTGAGGCACAAAATATGGGCAAATAGGGTAGGAGCCATGGGAACAAACCATACCACCTTTCACTGCAGATGCACATGGAAACAACCATGGTCAAAAAATGTCACTCCATATTTTTCTTCTCTTTCTTCTTCCTGGTCCACCAACCACAGGGAACAGATCTGCCATAAAGGTGCTATCTAGGGAGATGAATCACCCACTTTTTGACACGGTTGGTTTGAATCTTCCAGCTAGGGTGTTCTCCTGAGGTCAAAACACAGCTAAAACATCTCTGTYCAATGACACCAACTTTTTGCTCTCTTGCAGTGCTTTTAGCTGTGCAATGCTCTTGTAGATCAGAGGTGTCTCTGTCCACTGGAGATCCTTGGTCTGGTCAATATCTGAGTTTTGTTTCTCCTGGGCTCTGGAGGGGATTGCGGTGCTGGGTTGTGCCCCATGCTGAGGTCTCCATGGGTCGTATCCTACCCCTTGCAAACAGCTGGACACTTCAGGTGGCTCACAGCCTTCCCATGGTTACAGAAACCCTCAGCCCATATAGCTGSTTGTCTTCTGGACTTCTATAAATAACTATTCCGATCCCTTGTCTTACGTTACTCCCTTGATGGAGTTCTCAGCCTTTCTGGGGCTGGCTTTCCCCAGCTGCAGCGTGTGGAATTATCCAGACGGATAATTACTGCAGTAACTGGAGACATTAACTCAAGAGACGGAGGCCTGACTGTCGCCATGTCTCCATGCTCCCCTTGCCATCCTCCATCCTCCACGGTGCCCCTCTCCCCTTCCTGCCCCCACTCCAGCAAGCCTCCTTCACAATGGCACCTTGTAGCTGGAGGACAGCTCTGAGACTTCACTGTCTGGGCCCCACCATTTCCGCGTCTCTCTCTTTGGCAGAGGTCACTACCCAAACTGTCTTGCCACCTCCAAGGCCAAAAGCTTAGAGACTGCACGGAGCTCCTGAGCCCTGCCAGCCAAGGACAGGGGAGGCCCTTGTCCCCGAGGCCAACACAGCTCTTTTGCTTGGCAGAGCGAAGTGTTACTGTTGGGAAAGCGCATGAGCTCAGTCACATATGGATTCCACCTCTCCATGGTCCATCACTCTACCAACAGAGAAGCGTGTGTGGAGAAAAGAGGTTGGAAGTCATGCCTGGAGTCCATCCATCTGCCTTTGTATGGGCCTATGATACCTACGTGGCCTCATCTATTTCTGTGTCGGGAYAATTTCCTCCATGAGGCAGTAGTCGGGAGGGGAAACCAGCAGCAATACTCAGTCCAAAGCTTCACCCAACTTGCTCRTGGTGTACAGTCAATCCTCAGATGAGTTGTGGTGGAGACTTCCCCCAGACATTGAGGGGTCTGAATACCTCAGGAGATTTGAAATATGACTTTGCAGTGTTTTGGAGCACAGATTATAAAGGGGAGTGAGGACTGAAATGGGACAGGTAGGATCAGAAAGTGACTGGCATGGTCCATAGGGTCTCTTGTTGACCCATGCCCCTCACTCAGCCTTGCTGGGTGCCTGGGCTACACCTGTAGGCACCAGTTTCCCCATAGATCTCTTCCTTGTCTTTGCCCTTCCAGACTGTTGATTAGACAATGACCAAAATTTTCCTTCTTCCTTCTATTCCTTTCTCTCCTGCAACTCTGGGACCTCCAGCAATCCCCATTCTTTCATCACACTGGTGTACTCTCACACATACATCTGGGTTGGAGGGGACCTGAGGAGGTCTAGATGTGCTCACTAGCTGTGAGCTAGTGCTCACAACTGTGCTCACACTTTTCTGACATGTATTTGAACATCTGGAGTACTTTGTCCAGTTCTGGGCTCCCCAGGACTATGAGGATGATCAGGGGCCTGGAACATCTGCCCTGTGAGCAAAGGCTGAGAGAGCTGGGCCTGTTCAGCCTGGAGAAGAGAAGGCTGAGGCGGGATCTGAGCAGTGCCCGTAGATACCTCAAGGGAAGGAGTGAGGAGAATGGGGCAACCTCTTTTCAATGGTGGCCACCAATAGGACTAGAGGAAACGGCCAAAAACCGAAGCACCAAAAGTTCCACGGAAACTTCTGGAAAAAATTCTTAAGAGTGAGGGTGCCCGAGCCCTGGAACAGGCTGCCCAGAGAGGCTGTGGAGTGCCCTTCTCTGGAGATCTTCAAAACCCACTTGGACACAATCCTGCCATGTGCTCTAGGTGACCTTGCATGTGCAGGGGGTTGGACTAGATGATCTCTAGGAACTAGAGGTCCCTCTGAAACTTAAGGACTCCATGATTCTACGATTTTCTTCTGCCATTGTGACATGATCACCTATGTAATCTCCCAGAGACACAAGGCCCTTCCTTGGAGAAATTGTTCCTGATGTTCATGCTGATATCCTGATATTCACCTCAAGCTCATGTCTTCTTGTCCTATATACCACAGGTATGGAGAAGACTCCTCTCCTTGATGTATTTGAAGATGTCCTCCATTTTGGACTTTGTTCATGTCTTTCTTGAAGTCCAGAGGCCAAAACTGGATGAAGGGCCCTGGTCAAAGGTCTTCCCATTGTGTCCTGATAGGACAGGTCTCATGCACACGTAGGCAGCCATGTTCCCTCTCCCATATGCATGCAGGCTGGCTTGCTGGGCATCCCCTTCCAGCCACTGATAGTCTTGATCACTGTTTACTATTCCRTGCTCTTTTCTGTGTCATCTGGGTGTTTTATCAGGAGTGGTTTCATGGCTGCTTCCAGGRCATCTGTGAGGATGTTGTCTCACATTGGTCTGAGGTCTTGCACTGGTCTAAAACTCATCCCATGAGAATTGCTGGAGATCTTCAAAACCCRGTTGGACATAATCCTGTGCTGCATGCTCTAGGTGACCCCGTGTGTGCAGAGGAGTTGGACTAGATGATTTCTAAAGGTCCCTTCCAACCTTAACGATTCTATGATTCTGTGAAATACCTGCTTTGTTGGTGCTTAGTAAGTACTGGCACCAGTTTCTTGAATGAGGCCACATCTAAACAGTCCTTTTGCTTCCCTTCAGAATCCAGAGAGAGAAACATTTATCCCACCCACCTATTTTCTAKTAAGCAGACCAGTTCTCCAGAAGAGCTGCTCCTTAACTCGTTTCTCTTTTGTTGTGTGATACCGGCCCATGTTCATTTCTTGTCTCCAAGGTGGTGCATAAAGCACCAAGAAAGTTGACAAACACAAGGCAGCCTCATTGCTCCCCTCCACCTYTCATCCTCTTAAACCCAGCGAAGAGTGAACCAAGATCTGTTGGGTGGGATCTGCCCACTGTGAAGTGACTTAGCTCTCCCAAACGCTAAGTCTTTGTCGGCTTTATCCCATATTGGCTTTTCCATGGATGGCGAGCCAAGCGGGCTGTTCTTATCTGCACTGCTTCACTCTCTCGTTGCGCATACTGGCACAACGTCTGCATTCTTCCACTGCTTTGCAGCTTCCCGGCTCCTGACATTTGTCAAGAATGACCATCCAGGGGCCAAAGGTCTCAGCCAGCTCTCCGAGGGTGAAAATTATCTAAGGCGCTTGATTAAAAGATGTTTATCTCTTGTAGCTCTTGTTTAAACTATCCTCTTGGTTACTAATGTACTGCAAAGTGCTTCATGAGCCACAGGGACTATAAGCACACCCTCCTGCTCCTTTCTAAGTATAGACCAGGAGGATTTATTGAACACTTCTGACTTTCTTGCGTCATTAACAGTTTTATTACCTCCATCCAGTATCTTCTTTTGTTACTGGTAGTACTTCTTTTCCTGACCCACTTGAATAAGTTATATTAATAATCTGACCAGGCACATATTTTTCTTGGTGTCTTTGACTTCCCGTACTAACTTTCCACCCGTTTATAYGGATTTCGAGCCGGTTCCCACTTGTTGCATATTCTTTTTATGTGTAATTGCTGCTGGGAAGCAGGAGGGCCTCTTAACCGAATGCAGGGGACCACGTTGCCTCTGATGGCATCTGCAGACCGTGAGGTGCTGGATGCAACGGGTGCCTGCCGTGGGTGGGAGGTCGAGTGAGACACGGGAAGGATATGCCAGGCATACCTGCTTGCTTTGTCACTCCTTGCAAGCAGATAGGGATGTTCTAAGCCCTCATCCTGCAGAAAGGTCACTTCTCTTTGCTAAACGCAAGTTCTGCTTCTCTTGTGTCAAACCTCTGACTCAGGCGTCTCCACCGACAGGAGGCTGCTGGCAGAACAAGAAACATCAATCTGAGCTGAAATCACGTTGGTGTTCTCTGTCTCGGGGGAGTTACAGAGCTGGGAGCAGGGGGATAGAAAACCTCAGCCGTGGCTGCTGCCGAGACAGCAGAGTCTGAGGGTCACTACGACCAAGGAAAATGGGGAAAGAGGTGGTCAGCCTGGGGAGAGCAAAGCAGGGCATCCCAGGATATCCCTCCTTTCATGGTTTCATGGGAGGTGAGACCTTTTTAGGAGGAGAAACACTTTTCAAACCAAAAGGTCTTGCTCCTTCCATGTGCTCCATGCTCCTTCCATGTGCTCCATGTTGTGACTTCTGTTTTCCGATTTAACGAGCAGTTATCGCTTTCAAACATGGTTAACTTCTGTTGTGATGAGGGCTGATTTCAGCGGGATGTGAAGGGTGTTCTAGGGGCCAATCCCAGCTTGGTGCAGGGATCTTTTCCAGGAGTGTGGAGCCCAGACGGTGCTTAGAGCACAGTCATGGCCCTGRATCCGCTCCAAAACTGCCACCAGGCATTCGTGGCTGGTCCCAGACCAAGCCAGGACTATGGGCACATCCAGTACAGCCTTTTCTGTGCAAATTCCCATGTTTTTTCCTCCTGAGAGGAGATGAGATGATCTTTAAGTGCACCATAGACCGATGGGACTGTATTTCTGTCTGCAGGGATATTTCATCTGACACAGACCAAGAAAATCAGCAAACAGGAATTCAAGCAAGAAGCGCAGAACTTCAGGCTGATCACCAGGACAGACGAAGGTAGAGAAAAAAATAACCCATTTTTTCCCCCATTTTCCCAATCCCCCAGCAGGTTCTGCCAACCATGGTCTGCTTGCCCCATTGCCATTGCCCCATATTCTGCTGATGTGCCCAGCTACTTACTGAAGGCCGTGTAAATCATCAAACTGTGTGGGTAGGGAATTGCAAGGAGACTTGTGCAAAATATAACCGGTCAGGGCTGACCTGTCTACATGTCCAATAYTCCTGGTTAGCAGTCACATTTTCACTTTATGGTATCGGAAAGGGCAGCCAACTTTCTAAAAGTGGGCACACAGTTGTGAAATCCAAATATTACATGTCTCCAAAGCCCATAAAACTGTTTGATTTTTATATCTAATCCATCTGGCATTACGGAGGAAAAAAAAAATTATGCAAGGGATTTGAAAAAAATAAACTCTGAAATATGAAAAAAAATCTTTCTTAATGTTCTTGGATGACTGCAAATGTTACAAAAAACAGGAATTCCAGCGCACATGCCGAGAGTGCCTGTGTGGAGCGAAACTGCAGTGCTGTTTCCCGCTGGCTGCCTCTTTGCTTCGACTGGATTAGAGTCTGGATTAGGTTTGAGTCGAATCCTTTCCCATATTGCTCATTTGATAGCACTCCAGCACCCATGGGCCAGGGTCTCGGGTGGGTAGACCCTGCTGCCCTGCAGGTACCAGCACCACCAACACCAGTCGAGGGTGGCCAACGTGGACAGGAATTTGTTTTCACTTCCAGTCCACTCTGGACCACCTCTCTGCCTCAAACCCAAAGGCATCAGTGGCTGCTTCTTACCCTCTTTACGAGGTGCTTTTAAACTCTCCATGCTCCCTTCTTGCCTTGGTTTCCCCTTAACTCAGCTCAGCTCTGAGGCCATGTCCATCCCCAGGGAATTCTGGGCACATCCTTCCTGCTCCATCCTCCTTGAAGAGCGATGTTTAACTTCGGTCACGCGCCGCAGAGATTTCTGCGAGCAAAACTAAACCAGGCTCCAAATGTCAGCGGCAGCAACGCCTAAAATAGCTGTTTAAAATCCCTTCCACTCGTCCTCCTTTCACACGCAGCGGGATTAGCACCGTGACACAGTGAGCCCGTTTTTCCAGCAGAAGCTCCCCRTGAGCTGAGCAATGACTCTGCGTGACTTCACGGGGACACCGTTTCGAGAGGGACTGTGAGGTGTAAAAAATGAAGAAAAAGACAAATAACCCTGTTGTGAAATCATCTCTCTGCTTTTGCCGCAAGTTCTAGGAAAACGTTGGCCGGTGATTTCTCCACAACAGGAGATTAATTCAGCTTGAAAGTATTCCTCCGGGGGATGAYGACATTGGGGCTGCCTAATCCTTCCTGGGATCACAAGGGCTGTGACCACCTAGGGGGAAAGCGAGGAAGGTTTCAGGCTACCTTCTGGGGTCTGGAGCTGGATCTCAGCAGCGTCGCTGAGAGGTTGAGGTGGAAGGGCCAGGGACATTGCTGGTTTGGGGAAATTGGAGAGGGTTGGGTGAGTTTTGTKCCCATTATTGCCCTGCTCCCTAAGCATCTGCTTTGCAGGATGTTTGCAGCTCCCTACTGAGGCTGAACGTGGGATATGGTGGGTTTCTTTTGAAGAAGGATCTTCTCCAAGCTTAGGTTGTTGCAAAGCCCTGCATGAAACACTGGCACTGGAGTASCCAGCAGAAAGGTGTTGGTAAATGCAGGGGTTTTCAGTGCCCCAAGAAATAAGGTTGATGATAGCTACCCCACACATGGTCTACAAAATGTGAATGTTGGCTTTCTGATGATGAGCTATAGGATGAACAAAATTATTCTCTCCAAAAGGCCAGGTCTAATGTAGATCCCTCTGGGGAGATGTTGGATGCTGCACGAGCCTTCATRCTTGGGACATCAGTGGAGAATGTGTCTCTGACCACTCAAGATAAAACATATTTCTGGGAGACAGAGATGTGAGACTGATCCTTGTTTTGAACTGAACAGCTTTGCTTTTACACGAGTGGTTTACCAGGGAAAACAGAGGAAGTATCACTGATTGCTTCAACCTGTCTTAGCTTTATTCCAGGAGTCTCCTGCTTGAGAACAGGGTCCATCACTGGAGCAGGATGGAGGGGATAAGGGAGAAGAACTTCCCTGGGGAGAGAAGGTCAAACCATGCCCAGATGGCCAAATCCATGACTTCAGATTACGGGACCACCAGTGAGCCAGTCCAACAGTGCTATGGACAGACCTCTCTCACCAGCTCTTTCCCAGCAGGATTCCTACATGACTTCCAGTTTGGAGATGTTATGCATGGGGGAAAAAATAAATGTCCCATCTTCCTGATAAGGCAAGTTTCTGAGAGTCATTGCTCATCAATGTCCATCTGTCTTCTTCCAGGTCACTGGAATATCTTCCGAGCCCAAACGTCAGACCTGAAGGTGACAGAAAGTCCAGAGAAGGAAACAAAGAACTTGTAAAGAAAAAAAAACCCAAAAACTTTCATCTAGCTTTTGATTTATCTATGCACAAACACACACACACATATACTCAAGAAAAATGCATTATTAAATAGATTGGCACTGCTATAAATGGARAAATGCAGCAATGTAAATTAAGGAACTCGAGCAAACAAACCAGATTGGAAKACCACCACCATATCCAGGCCTAAATATGGCCACAGCCAGGGACGTGACACCCCTTGGAGCGCTCCAGCAGATGAATGGAAGAGGCTCTTTGTTGCCTTCTGCTCTCAAAGATTTCAGGTGTGCGAGGAAAGGAAAAAGAAACACAAGAGAGATGTGAATCTTGTTCCAAACCCTTATATTTCTTAAAAGCATCAGGAACTAAACAAGACAGGACTATTCCTTCTTCCACTGTCAGCTTAAAGACAACCTACGAGGAGAAAGATTCATCTCTCCTGGAGACCATGTGATCTGCAGAGGCTTCTTTTACTGAAGGATACCCCTCTAAACATCTCAGGTCTTCTCTCTGTTTTATCTTGAAGATTGGAGGACCAGACATACTTTAATTCTGCAAGATAAGTTCAGCCAGGACTTAGGCTTGGTCGGACTTAAATCCCATGAATGGTTATACCTCTGTAGAAACCTTTATTGGTCAGACTTAAACCCCATGAATGCCTCTATAGAAACCTTAATTTTCTCCAGGTTCATGATATTCTTCAGCACCTAGTTGGACAGGATCCCTAAACAACAGTAGGGGAAGAGGAAGAGGAGTTTTGTTTCAGGAGATTCCCATGTCTGACTCTGTATTTTCTACTTACCAATTCTTYAAATCAAGTTCCCAGTCACTAGGAAAACAAATGTCTCTTTTGACAGGAGACTGAAAATCTCTTTTCTCCTGCTTGGCAGATGATCTCTCAGCTTCATTCTCCAGCTTTCTCATCAGGAAGAGCAAGATCTGGTCTTCCTGCTGGGGAAAAAAGGGAATGAAGCACAAAGATTCTGGAAACCAAGAAGATAGGGAGACCTCTGCGCCTTCCTTCTACATCCCAAAGCGGCAAAGCGCAGAACCAGTGAGGTTCTAAAATCAGGAAGGTTTTAGGGCTCTTTTTTCTCCTCTGCAGATGACTTGAAGATGTGATTTTTGAGAGGACACATTTAGCCTCCTCTGAAACCCATCATGTCCATGCAGAGTGCAGAGGGAGAAGCGATGCAGGAGGTCCCGTGGCCCCTGACTTGCCTTCTGACACCGCTGCCGTGGCTGGACCCGGCTGAAGCTGCCCATGGTCAATGTCCTGATCTTCTCTCCCTTCAGCTCCACTCTCCCTTCCCAGCAAGAATTGCACTTCCCTTTGGCTGTGAAGCTTCAGGATCCCCATCCATGGTGGTGGCCCCACGCCACAGCAAGGTACTAGTGCGCCCTTCCTCCTGCACCCTCTGCCCTGCTCTCCAGCAGGAATCCCCTCTTCCTGATGGGATTCGTTTTCCAATAGTGGTGTTTGGGCACCACAACGTCACCTGGTCACCTCGTTCCCAAGTCCCCTTCCCCACCCTAGTGAAGCATTTATAGTCCAACATGTAGAGCRCTCCTGCTCCTGGCTGATTCAGCAACAAAATCCTGCTCCTTTCAGGGATGGGGGGGACCCAGCTGGGCCTGGGGGATAAATCCCACCCTGATGGCTGGTGTCACCCTCACCAGATGCCCGTCGTCCCGGGGCTCTTCCATGCAAGTCAATGTCCCCCACGGGAGGCCCCATCTCCTTGCCACAGTAGTCTGCAAAGATGTAACCTCCGGCGCTAGCAGCTCGCTGGGTCCGAGACCCCCCCAGACTGCACTAAGGTAGCTACTAAGCATGATATTGTGCTCTATATTTATATATATCCTACATAATATCTACTGTGCTGTATTCACAGGAGGGGTATCTCCCAAAGGGCCAACAGGACCATTTCTGCAGCATTGGGGAGGAGGGCGTGCAGCAGCACGGCCCCCACCCAGACTGGAATTAGCTTTGGGGGATGTTCAGGTTGTTTTGGTACATGTATTTATCCCTGGTTTCTTGTTTTATTCTGTTTTGATAAATCTATTTATTTGGAGAGCCAGATCTGTCTGATAAATCTGATTAAAGTGTCTTCTCAATTCACCATCCTGTGTTGGCTCTCTTTTCCCTGGCAGACCCCAGGGCTTCTCACGAATCCACGTTAYGACTCCAGGGCTTCTTTGGCTCCCTGTAGTCACTCACACATCCTCCTTGGGAATGGGCCAGGGGAACTGTGACCTGAACAGTGTCTCACAGAAGCACAGGAGGGTTGAGATTGGCAGGGATCCCTAGGGATCATCCAGTCCAACCTTCCTGCTCCATCAGGGACACCCAGAGCACGGGGCACCCGCTCCAGCCCGGCGCGTTGGGAAGGTCTCCAGAGCAGGAGCCTCCGCAGCCTCCCTGGGCAGCCTCAASCAGGGCTCGGGCACCCTCCCACCAAACAAGTTCTTCCCCACGGCCACATGGAGCTGCCCGGCCTCCAACCTGCACCCACTGCCCCTTGTCCTGCCCCTGGCCACCACCCACAAGAGCTTGGCCCCTTCCTGCTTCCATCCTCCCCTCGGGTGCTTGGACACAGCAACCAGGTCCCCTCTCGGCCTCCTCTTCTCCAGCCTCAACAGGCCCCGCTCGCTCGGGCTCTCCTCACACGAGAGCTGCTCCAGGCCCTTCCTCAGCCCTGTCGCTCTGCGCTGGCCCCTCTCCAGCAGCTCCACGTGCCCCTTGTCCTGGGGAGSCCAGAGCTGCCCCCAAGGCTCCAGCTTTGGCCTCCCCAGAGCGGAGCAGAGGGGCAGGATCCCCTCCCTGCCCTGCTGCCRRCGGCCTCCCGATGCAGCCAGGAGCCCATTGGCCTCCTTGGCCACCAGGGCCCTGCTGCCCCATGGGCACCTTGGTGTCCCCAGGTCCCTCTCTGTGGAGCTGCTCTCCAGCAGGTCAACCCCTCCTCTGTCCTGGTTCCTGGGGTTGTTCCTGCCCAGGGGCAGGACCCTGCACTTGTCCTTGTCTCCTTCGCCTCCCGTCCCTGTGCAGCAGTGTGGTGGCTTGGACAAAYTCCCTTGGGCACCTGATACAAGAGATGACCATGCTGGTTGTTCAGAGCATTAACGAGGAGAGAAGGGAGGCTGCCAAGAGATGCTGTGGCTAGTGATGGAGACAGCAAGAGGTGGGGAGGTGGGGAAGAGAGCCCTGTTCAATAGCTCTTTGCCAAAAGCTAGATGAGATAAGAGACACGCTGCAAGGATGTGTCCCCTTCATCCTTCCACAGCTCTCCCATTGAGGGGTCTCCAACAACCATGTGCTGGATTCCTGGCCCCCATGCCACCCAGTGCACTGTACCCAGCCATGGCTTGCAAAGCACATGGGCACGGAGTGGATCCAGTTAATTTTACCCAAGGTAAAAACAAGGATCCCAGCAAACCCAGTGGTGCTTTTGGGGCTGGTTTCCTGTTAGGCATCCCAGTGGCCAAAGGGAAAGGGGTTAAATCCTGGGTTGGAGCAAGGCTGCTGAGTGCGTGACTGTAGGTGAGTGCCCATGGGGAGGATGCTGCCAGTCTGCTGGCAGAGGCCGACCTTAATTCTGAGTGTAATTAGCTCACACTTGCAAGCCCTAATTGAAGCGGAGCTAAGGACCAATTTAGGCTCATTTACCTGAAGTGGTGGATATTTGAAATGAGTTTGCCCAGCTGGGTTCCTAGGGATGGCCTCATTCCTGGGGGGAAATCTGCCCAAACCTTGCACTGTCCAGCCCCAGTGAAGTTTCCTATAGGAAGCTATAGGTTGCCAAACCCAAATGCAGGCAGGAGATGTCTTCACAGAAGGGATGAGCTCAACAGGAACCTCTGGAGATCATCTCCAGTTCTCTGCTCTAGCGGGGTCACCTACAGCATGTTGCCTAGAACCATGTCCAGGTGGCTGTTGAACACTTCCAAGGATGGACATCCCACAACCTCTTTGGGTTTGTCCTCATGTTCAGATGGACCTTCCTATTTTGCAGTCTAGGTTGGAAGGGATCACAGAATCACAAATGTTCAAGGTTGGAAGGGACCTCTAGAGATCATCTAGTCCAACCTTCCTGCTCCAGCAGGGACATCTACAGCACGGGGCCTCTGGTGGCATCCAGGTGGGTTTTGAAGACCTGCAGAGAAGGAGATCTCCAGGGCCCTGTCACCCTCACAGGAAAGAAGTTCTTCCTCACATGCAGATGGAACTTCCTGTGTTGCAACTTACACCCATTGCCCCTTGTCCTATCCCTGGCCACCACTGAGAAGAGCTYGGCCCCTTCCTCCCTGCATTCCCCCTTCATGAACTTGTACATGTTAACCATATCTCCTCTCAGGCTTCTCTTCTCCAGGCTAAACAGGCCCTACTCACTTAGTCTACTCCTATTGTTGGCCAGCACTGAAGAGCCTGGATTTGTCCTCTTGACACCCTTTAGCTATGGGTGCTGCTGATGTCCTTGCACTGAAACTGGTTCTAGGAAAGGTATTTGCTGGCCTGTGCACTGCAGGGTGAGGTGCTGCATGTGCCAGTCACCAGAGGAGGAGCTGGAAGACTCAGATGATGCCATTTCCATGGGGTGAACATGGATATGACTGATCTGCCCTTCCAGAAGAGTGGAGCTTTATTTATCTCTCAGATTTGTCATATTGTCCTGGACCTGGATGCCTCTGAGCATCATCTCATCATCTCAAGTGCTAGTTTTTCCACTCCCTTCAGTCTCTCAAGCCTCAGCCAGCTTTCCATTGCCTTCAAGTTGGTTTTTTGCTGTGTTCTTTCTACGCCTTCAGTGCAGCTCTGCTTTAGGACGCTATCAAAAAAGACACACCATAAATTTTATACTGAACAATAAAACATTTTCCTGTTGGCTGCTCTTCCACCTCACTCACTGCAGCAGCACAAGCTGAAGGGATCAGCTTGATCCTGTGGCCATGCAGGCCAAGTGCCCCAGTTCCATTCGGACATGGGCTGGAGAAAACCAAGATGACATTGCTTGTTGGTTGGAGGAATGATCCCACCAGGGAGGAGATGCCCTGAGATAAGAAGTAGACTCAGATCTCCTTCGGGATGACAAAGATGCACAAATGGGTTCCTTAGGTGGGTTCATCATCTTTCCCCAGCCACAACCTTTTGGGCTCTCTGTTGTTTCTTCTCCACAATGGCACAGGAGGGAAAGGACATCAGCTTCATCTTGGGTTACCCTGAGTGCTGGCCAGTGCCAGAGACCTCTGCCAGGACTATAGAAACGAACATACTACCAGTAACCCATCACTCAGAAGGGCTGGAGATGCAGAGGGGCCAGGAGGGCTGGAACTCAACTTCCTTCCCATGCAGCCCCACATGCTGCTGTGGAGAGTCACAGCCTCGCTCCGGGAGTAAAACAGGCTGTGGATAATCGACTGCAACCGTTTCAGTGACACGCCAGAGCCGGCTTCCCCTGGGATCCTGCCCTAATAACCATGCCTCCCCTGGGGGGTCCTCGTAGAGGCTGCTTTCCCTGTGGGGGCATTTCTGGAGATTAGCCCTTTTAATTGGATCAGCAGCTGGTGTTTTAAACCCATTGGTTCACAGCTGGTGGGATCAGCTCCCTCTCCACCAGGACTTGCGTCTGTGGCTCTCTGTTTGGCTCGGCGAGGATTAGRCCATTCTCATCCTGAGCTATGAGGACAGGGTTAATCTGGGGACAGAGCTGGCACCGGGCACTGGAGAGGGTTCTGGGTTCTGGGTCTTGCCACAGTGAGTTACTTGGGCTTTCTGCACCTGGTTTGCACATCTGCTGGTGTGGAAAGGCCCTGACTTGTGGTGCTGCTTCTGATGTGTCTTGGGAGAGATTCCATGGACCACAACACATCCCACTGAACACAAGGAGCCAATCATAACCAAAGTGCCACCAACATGCTCATCCCACCGTCACCCTTGTTGGGTCGCGGAGTCCTGAGCCAATGGTGCTGGGCAGCATGTGGCCATGGTTTGGGGTCCATGAACCCTTGACCATTCATGGTCCATGAATGCTTGACCATTCATGGSGGGCAGCAGCACTGGGATAGCACTGGTTTGCAGCTCATTAAGCCATATGGAGGGGGAAATCCTTCTGCCTCTGCTCTCCCTCTTGTTTGAGCCCTTGCCTTGGGGTTCTCCTGGTGCAAAGGCTGAGATGAGTTGTGTTGATGGTCTTTTCATCCAGCTCCATTTGTGCAGCTGGCCTGGTTCTTGTTGAGCGAGTTAAAGGTAGGAAAGGCCTGGGAAACAGAGCTACCATTTGTGCTTGTTCTCCTTGCCCAGGGGCAACTCAGTGTCTTTGTGCCCTTTCCTTACACTGATACCTTGCAGCTTTTGAGCTCAGTTTACAGCCCTATGACCCTGCAGCATTGCTTGTTGTATCTTGCATTTCTGATCTATTCAAAGCATTGGAACAAAACCTGGCATTTTTGGTTGTGGTTGCAAGGAGGCACCTCGGTTTGTGGCTGCAGAGATGATGCATGGTTGGGGAAACTGCAGAATCCTGGGATCTCCTTGTGTAGCTCTGGATAAGCCCCTGCTCTGTCAACGGAGGAAGGAGACCACATTTCTGTTGAATTAGCCTGATGGGGAGTTTGAGCTGACTCAATCCTGCATTCTGGATCATTGCAGATCTGGAGAAAGCTTCTGGATAGAATCTCCTTCTCTTCTGTGGTCAACAGTGTGTGCAATAACTGTCTCCCATGTCGCAGGAACTGCAGAGATGAGCTGAGATGCTTCCACTCTCTGCAGACCACATCTGGGCACTTGGATCAACACAAATTCCAGCAAAATACTAGATACCCTGAAAAAGATTTTCCCCAGGAGGGAGGTTAAACACTTGACCCCGAGGATCAAGGGGGATCTTCATCCTTGGAGATACTCAGAACTTGCCTGGACAGAGTCCTGGGCAAGTTAATGCAACTTCAGCGTTGGGAGGCTGGATTAAAGACCTCCTGAGGTCCCTTCCAACCTGAATTATCGTGGGGCCCTGTGCTCCAGGATGGATGGCAAGTCACCATCAGAAATCTTGGCTGTACCTCCAGGGTCTTAGGGTTTTTTTTTTTACGTCAGAGCCATGCTATTTCATGCTCTATTATCAGGTTAGTCAAAACACTTCACTAAACTATATATCTATATAATTGCCAGCTACACTCACTTCCTTGGCTCCTGCTGTTTTCCATTGCATCGGATTTTCAGCCATGCAAAATATCTACTTTCACCTTAATCTGCATGAAGCCCTCCTTCCCTGCAGGAGGCTCAGGAACGAAGAGGAAGCCAATATCTCCCAGCTACTTTTATTGGAGTCTTATTTCCCATCTGGAGAGATGGGAAAGACAACTCTACCCAGACGAGTGATTTGTTTCTCAATTCCTATAGCAGAACCTTCTCAAGGCTCTGCTCTTCTCAGATCCCCCCAGGCTGAGCCTGGGTCATTTTTCATTAGGAGACTCTCTGTCTCCTTCTCTGGGGCTTTGTAGCAGATTAGGGTGTCTCGGTGCTTTTAGTGCCCYGCTAAAGGGAATATTAGTCACGTAAATGAGAGTTTTGGCAGTCTGGATGCTACAAGTGAAACTCCCCTATAACACCCTTAACTCCAGACACAGTTTGAATTTGGGGTCCTACATGAAGCATCTCCCAGTGAGTGGTGGAAACGTCTCATTCTTCCATCGCTTTGCCACTGGCCAGCATTCTCGTTGCCCAAAACGCTGGGATTTCTCCCAGGAAAACATGCCCRTGGCTCTTTGCAGAGCCCGTTTAACCCAGCCGCTTCCCTCCCTCGAGGCTGAGACCAGCAACGCTTCCTCCCATCTTCCTCCAAACTGCTGAACTTTGCACATCCCTTTCTTTCGCGTRGGGAGAAATGGGGAAACCAGAGTATTGTCCGTATTAAATAGCTCGCAGGCTGTTTTCATGCCACCGTGAACCTGCCTCCTCTCCAGACTAAACACTCCTAATATTTCCTGTCTCTTCTTGCATAGAAACGTGTCTGCAATCGCTCTTTCTCCCTCCTTCTGCACCTTTTTTGGATGCCGGCACAGCTCAGGATATACCTAATCTGGCTGGTTGTGTGCTCAGAAACCAGATCACATTTCCCTGTTTCCAGGGACTGACACTTGCAACCTGGAAGACAAGAAAATCCCACAGAAGAAGCATTTGTCAATGGTTTGGGGCCATGGGGATGCTGGAAAAAGCCCCCCTTCTCCTGCAGTACCTGGAGGATGGGCTCGTGCCCAGCTGAAGGGGTGATGAGAAAAACAGGGAGATCCTCAGAGATTCCGGCCGGTCGTCCTGGAGCCAAAGGAGGGATCAGAGATGTGGGAAACGTGATCGCCGAGGCCAGGCTGAAGCTCCGAGGAACGGGGATGAAAAGAAGGTGGGATGTCCAAGGGGCTTTGCTTTCTGTGGGTAAATGTTAAGGATCCTGCAAAAAGCCTGGGGAGGGGCAAGTTTTCAAAGAAGGCAAAATATCAGTGAAAAGAGATAGAAAATAATGTGTTTTCCATATGCTGAAGGGCTCTTAGTTTGGGAGTTGCAGCCATGGATGCAGAGGCTAGTCCATAGGAAGAGCTTTTTCCTGGGAAGGACACTCCATCCTGGACAAGCAAGCAGGCTGAAGAAGAGCATCCTAGAGCATTCTTGATCTGCTTAGCTCTCCCAGGGGCTTTTTCCACGTGGGACGACAGGGAGCACTCAGAGCTGAGCTCTCCAAGCTCCCCATTGCTCCAGGATCATGTTTCTTGTTCTCTTCCTTTTGGCCCATATTGCCTCAAAGCGATGGGACTTGGTAGGAACCACACAGCCCCTGGTACAGGGTCCAGTTTGTGTGTGCTGGATAAACCCAAAAGAAACGGTTTACAACAAGCCCTTCTCACCAGCATTGCCAAAAGGCCATGATTCAGTGCTTTTCTTTCTTTTCGTTTTCTTTTTTTTTTTCTTTTTTTTTTTTTTTTTTTTGGTACAAATTAATTAGTTCGGGCCCATCACAATTATCTAATTCAACGAGCACAACAATAAGCCACTGTTTAAAGCTCGTTCATGGCCATTTAGCACCATCTGGGTCGTCTGATCAGTGGCTTTGAAAACAGTTGAAAATGAAGTAAGAAGGATTGCTTGGCCCGGACACCCTTTTTTGCCTCCCAGCTGTACTGACAGTGAAAATAATCCCCATGGACACATGAGACACGGGGAAAGGGACTGTGGAGCAAACGTCAGCCCATATCGCACAGCACATCTCTGAGACTCGTCTCTTCCTACTTCCCCACCTCTTGAAAATGGGAATGTGGTGGCCTTGGAAGAAGATGGGGTGAAAAGTCAGGCCAAAAGATCAAATTGGCAAGAAACTACATTGGTTGTGTGAACTCTTTTGGCTTTGGGGATTGACTCCGAAATGCTTGATGCCCCAAGAGGATAACACTTGAGTCGTCCCACAAGGAAAGGGTGGGAGCACAACTGCTTCTTAAGGGTCAACTCCTCCTCCATAGGAGGTCCTAGCCCATCTAGACAGGGACTGAGCGTTTGCAGGAACCTTCAGACAGCGCTCAACCCCCAGGGTGGAGATAAGAGAAGAAAAGTTCCTCAGGAGCTGGTCTCTCAGTTCTCCCAGTTGTTCCATGCATAGGTGTACACATGCAAATGGGTGTCTTCTAGCTTGTGCAGACCTATGGCTTTACTGTTAAGGGACCTCCAGACACCCTGGTGTGACCATGAGCTGCCTGGGACCCTGTTGCTCCTCCAGGAATTGTCATCATCATGCATCGTCCCCCATCATCACCACCCTGCAGCTGCTTGCATGACCAGCCAGTTGCATGACTCGAGTGCAAACCATTCCTGAGCGTCTACTAGACAAGGAAACTTGATTGTGTGGTAAGTTTTGGATAATATAAAGAGATTTGTGAGGAGTGGTGGAGTCTGGGCGGTCAGAGGAACACAAAAAAACTGAGCTCTGCCCCATGGAAGGGGCACATCCTGGCCTGGTTGGAACGGTGAAATCCAAGCCAGGGGCTGGAGTCTGGCCACTGGCCTCCCATGGTTGGTGAGAATAGCCCAGCACTATTCTCAGCCTCTCTGGTCAAGCTGGCAGCTCTGGAGACCACAGTTGTCTTGTGTGTGCRCACACACACATGAGGCAGGGAAGCAATGAGTCATGGCGAACAGATGGGCCTTGGAGGCTGCCGTCCCCTTGGCCTCCTCTCCTGGTCAGGGAGGGCTGCATCCCGCCTGTCCAGGGCCCGTTTCCAGTCTGTGAGCCCTAATCCCTCTGCAAACACCATGAGGTAGGGCAGCAGCTTGAGGAAAACGGGGAGGCAAGACCAGCTCCCATGGCAGGTGGTAGGAGGGCTTGGCTTTCTGCAATGGGTAGTCTCCAAACTTCTTGATAGTTCCCACTCTATGGGTGCACGGCCTCCTCCTAGCACCGAATGAAAAGTCTGAGCTGTGGGGGTTAAGGAAGAGAAATGCATCAAATTGGTTAGTAGTTCCTCACATCACCTGGAGAAGGGTGTCCTGTTGTGAACCCTCCCACTGGCTTGTTTTGCTCCTCGTCTGTGGGAAGGAGTCCTTATCTGGCACAAACGGACACCAAAACCTACGGGCRTGGCAAAGGGTCCCCCACCAGCCTCTACACCTGCTCCTAGAGGGCAGGTTTCCTGGGACTCAGCCCTGCTACTGCAAAATACATATCCTTGCTTAGTGTGCTCAGGGTAAGGGTTAGGGGACATCATCGTGGCCAATGCAGTGTTCAATAGCTCATCAAAAAATCACCCAGTCCTTCCTACCCAAAGAATAAAGCCATTTTTGTCTCTATGTGCAACGTCTTTAATAAAAGGCATCAAGGGCCATGGGTGCTTGTGATAGCTTGGGTCTCCGAGTCAGGAGAACTGGATTTAAGTCACTGCAAGGGTGTTATTTGGCACCAGAAAGCAAAGACAGCTCATGGAGCTGGTGGTTCTTGACTGATGTTTCTTGACTGGTGGTTCTTGASTGCAAGGGTCAAGAGCTCCAAAGAGGTAAAAGACAAATTAATAGAGTGATGGGAAATATGAGTATTATTCAGTGGTGACCTCTGGCTCAGGAAACCCCTGCTCTCATTAATCTGGATAGTGTGGGGGGTCATGGAGACCTGTTCTTCTTTTCTGGCCTAAGTGACCTCTATAGACTTGGGCAGCCTTTGGCCCAATCCAATGTGCAAGCTCTTGTGTRCGTGGCCCACCGTTGCCTTTGCATTGCTGCTGAGATGGTCCTGTCTCCCAAAGTGAGTAGACCATGTCTCTCCACACCTTTTCCCATACAGAACGAGATAGGGAATGTGACGGGGTCTATGGAATACATGATTTTGGGTAAATCGTGCCTTTGGAGCAATTTGAAGCAATTCTCTCCTACCTACTTATTAAGGAAATCCAAGGAGAAGGAAACATCCACATTTGGACCTGTTTGTTGGTTTGGATGAGCATCTGCACTCGTGGTGTCCCTGGCTAYCTGTGAGGGAAGCAGTGGGCTGGAGAGGCAGCCCTGCAACCTCTGGGCTCTKCCCAGGTCCTGAAAGCAGCAGGGTAAAATCACAGAATCACAGAATGGTTGAGGTTGGAAGGGACCTCTGGAGACCATCTAATCCAATCTCCCTGCTCCAGCAGGGACATCCAGAGAATGGGCCACAAATGCTGCAATGAACGTGATATCATGATACAAATCGAGCATATGCCTGTCCTGTAGCCTCACCTTGGAGGCCAGGGCTGAAGCAATTTTCCTCCATGGGGGCAGTATTCCATGGGTTAACCCAAGTGATGGAGCTCCTATCTCTTCATCTTCCTCAACTCTGCCTTGAGCTGCCTGTGGCACAAGAGGACTCTTCTTCTTCTGCCCTACAAATACAGGAAAGAGAGAAAAAAAATAAAACCTTTTAAGAGAACAATAAGGTGGAAGGGGAGGAAATCCTGAAGGAGGCTTCAGATACTCGAACCTGTCACACCACAAGCTTAAGTGAGAGAAYTGGCAAAAACAGCCTGTTCCGCAGGCCCTGCGGGCTTTGCCAGTGAGGACAGAGTTCAGTAGTTTCTCCTGGGACTGCCAGCTGGAGCGGAGCGGAGTCTCACCAGGCGAGGAGGCCGCGCGCGCCGTGTCGCTCCCGCGGCGCGGATCAGCGAAGGGGAAAATCCCGGGGCCCTTTTACCACCGCGAGGTGAAGAAGGTCGTGCTAAGAGAAGGTGGGTGTGAGTGACGCGTGCCAGCGGGCGTCCTGCTCCTGCGCTGGATGCCTCGTCCCCAAAGGGGCTGAGGCCATCTCCAAAATCATCACAGCACCTCCTATTTGCGATAGAAAAAAGTGACTTTCTGGGCTGTCTGTGGCCAGCAATGGCTCTCCCAGGTCATCTCCTCAAGCATTGCAGAGCAAATTGAACCCCAATAAAAACTGGTGTCTCTAGGCAAGCGATGCACTCCTGGTGTGGGATCTTGGTCCCAACTAGCTTCCAGATGGACTTTTTTTTGCATGGCATGRGAGTCTTTTTGCATCTCTTGGCCTGTTTCTGTTATTCTATGCATCTTTGGTGGAAAGATCTTCTGGTGAGGGATCCAGTCTAGTTGCCCACCAGGTTTGTGGACCTCTTGGAGGAAGCTGGGCATGCCACTGTGGTCTTGCATGTTCCTGCTAGGTGGATGTGGATGTATCTCCACCTTCTCTTGTAAGTCCAATTCCCACCCAGCATTCCTCCTAGGTGAGGATCATCCTGGRGGCCCACCTCATGGTCAATGACCTCTTCTGGTCTGCTCTCTGCCTGGTCCCAGTCTCTCCCATGCTGGGCACAGACATGCAGCTTCTGTAGGACAGGAGTGGCCATTCCAACCGTGATATCCATGGTGAGATGGGTAGGGCATGCAGGACCTACTCTCAGCAATGAAGTTGAGGAAGGGATAAACTCCACCACAACTTCAGTAGTGACTCCTCAGACCTCCAGGTATTTTTATGGAGAAGAGGAACCACAGGATATTAAACCCTGAGATGGGATGGACAAGCTRGGCCTAAGCTGATGGTGATAATATAGGCAGACGTCCTGTACCACCAGGCACCTACCATTTCATTGAGTTAGTGCTGCAGTTAAGCATCTAAATAGACCAGATAAAGGTACAAATTTGAGTAAGTCTTTTTTTTTCCCACATCTGTTTAGCTACGTGCTGACAGCTCTACAYTCCTGTTGCTTCAGGAAGAACATGGGTATCTTGTGGGTCTGTGCAACCAAAAGGTCTGATCCTCTCTCCTTGGAAGGGAGTTTTTCCACTGATAAAGACGCTAAATGCAGAGCCTGTAACACCACCCTTTGTGCTTGAGGAACATCTCCATGACAAGAAAGCCTGCTAAAATAGTCTTTTGTTCCTCGTTTGACTGCCTGGGACATAGATTCACTGAGGATTATCTAAAAAGCTACCAACAAGGCTTCAGTTTAGGATTACACCAAGGACTCAGTGAGTCTCAGACTTCCGGCTCCTGTTTCACGGCAGGAGCATCAGCACTAAGCAATGAACGGAAACCTTGATCCGCATCCAGGCTGCTTTTAACACGTCCCGAGAAGTTGCACAGACGTCGGTGCGGGACTCTTCTCATATTCTGCGGAGTACAGAAATCTGGAGTCCATTGACGCAGCAGCCCAGATGTGACATAGACAAGGATTGCACGTTGCCCTTTGCTGATGACCTTCCCCGTAAGTCAAGAGGACCCAGCAGGGCGAGGAGTTACGCAATGGAGGAATGCTTTCAATAAGTGATGCACAAGGCCTGTAGCTATTAGCCATGGCCACCTGAGCCAAGACTTTTTCAGGGGAAAACTGCAAACTGTTTTGCTGACTTCCTGAAAAGGATTATTGGCATTCGAGGCTGAATGTGAATCATYGAAACCAACAAAAAGAGCTCAGAGATGGACAGAATTTGGCAGTTCATCTAGACAACCATTAACCTGGGGTCGGTTCCAAAYGTTATTGGAAGCAACTCTCCAGACAGTATTGATCTGCAAACAAGCAAGACATTGATGACTGATGACTGACATTGGATTTCCAGATCAGGGTAGTCAGATCTCCTGAAGGGTTTTTCATGTCTCTTATCCTGTGACTGGCTCTCAAGGAGCTGAACATTGAACTCGCTCTGCAGATCTGAACAGCGGAGGATAAGAAGTCAAGATCTGAGATGCTGTTCACATGAACATAGCCAGGGTTTAAACCTCAAGCACCCAAAAGGAATTTGAGGTGGGTTTAGTATTGGAAAAGCAATTTCTTTGTCTAGTTTGCCAATGCCTTGGAGGAACCATTTTCCCATGACCCTAAATTCAAGGGTTTTTTTTCTATTTTCATGGAGTGACCCATGTTTGAGTGAGGCAATAGCCCTAAGGAACATGTTGCAAGTCCTAGGAAGGGATGGGTGATGGATTGGAAGAGGAGATAGCCCGTGGCTTCCCAAAAGCAGTGGGATTCTGGGACTGCAGCTCTAGCTGGGGGTCCCTGGCCACTATTTTCAGTGAGGACAGCAGAAGTATGGCCTGATGTTGACCTGGGAGCTCCAAAATAAGCCTTGGATGATGATCTTACCACCACTGGGACCATCTTGGGGATGGTCCCTCCTTCTCTCTGAAGTTTCTCACATTTGGGGGCAGCCAGTGCTCCCTATACTTGGTTGGGAGCATCTCAGGGAAGTGGGATAACGTGATGGAGACTAACACTGCCTTTGCATAACAGTGCTAGAAACACCTCCCAGGAGGATGGAAGAGACTAGTCAAGGGGCAAAGCTGTGGGTGATCCCGGGGCCAAGTCTCCCGTCCTGGGACTGGCGGGGAGGATTCAGATCTTGTTTTACAGGGAGCCTGTAGCTTTAATCTGTTTGCACCGAGGTAAAAGCAGTGAGGAGGCATCTGCTGTGACCACACATCCTTGGCTTTTAATTTGTCTCCTGCACAAGAAAAAGAAGCAGAGAGAAAACAAAAATATACACATGGATAAGAGGTTTAATTGAGTTTCGTCTTCCAGAAGATGTTGACAGAGGCCAAACCAAGGCAAGGAGAGAGTGTCTCCAAGTGCTGTCCTGCACCTTGACTTGATGTGGTACAGGGTGACACGTGAGCAGGAAAATTTGTGGAAACATCATCTTGATGTCCTCGTGGGACACTCAGCAGTGCCCCGGGATACCCCTGCTTTGCATGTGCAGTACGACCATCTGCGTATGCTCCTCTCCCATGTCCTCCTCTCCCCCTTCCTGCCTTTTTAGAGATGTTTAATGTACCCAGTGTGGCTTCATGGTGGCTCACAAAGCTCTCTTGACTCTGGTGTAGGGTCCAACCCTTGTGCTGATGTGAGAGGACACCACCCATTCGCTTTTCTGGTTGGTGATCCAAGCTCGGAGACCTGGGGTTCTTGGGCAGCGCATGGCATTAGCTTGTATTTTTCCTCTGAAATGAGTCTTGAATTTGTCCCAAACAGGCAATAAAAAATCCCAGATTTCCATAGGGATACTGTCTCAGCCAACCCTGCATTCGCAATCTTCCGTCACCCTGAGACCTCTTTGTATAGAACAACCATGACTGGTCATGCCAGTCAACACGGAGATCCCATCCCACCTCCACAACCATTTAATGTGGTCATGCAATACGACCAGGGTATTGCAATCGCCCTGAGGAGCCTTCCCACCCTCATAAATGCAATCCAACCACTGGCCTTGGCCCCGTGTGCTTGGGGAGCGCCTTGGGGCACGGTGCCAAGGCTCGTGAAATGGTGCTAAACCCCGTGATTTGGTGCCAAACCTTCTGAAATGGGGTCAAGAGGTGCGAAACGGTGCCAAGGCATCACTCAGCTGTGGGGGCACCATGCTGGAAGTTTGGAGGTGCCGTGTCAACGCCGGATGCTCCCAGCTGTACTGAGGGCTCAGCTCTTCTGTGTATATTATTGGCATCACCGAAAGTGGAGAGATCCCCAGGGTGCCACTTGGTTGCAGATGGATGGGTGTCCTCTTGTGGTCCACAAAGCCCCTGAGAGCTGTGCAAGCTGGAAAAGWGCCCTTGGGCAGACAACCCGTCTACAAGGCTTGTCTTCATAAGGGGTCAGCAGCCCAAATTTGAGAAAGAGTAAAAAAAAATGGGAAAGTGGGATATGGTCCTTCATGGGATGCTCTTTCTCCACTTGGCTGGAGTTGCTTTGGGGGCGCTAATGTGGATATTGCAATCGAAACCATCCTTTTCCTCCCTTCCACCCTTCATCCAGTCCTGCAGCCTTCAATCTGATTTACTGCTGCAGACCCCCAGGAATGCCTTTGTCCCCAAAATGCTCAAACCAGAGCAGCTGAGACCCCAGGACTCAGATCCTCACCCCAGGAGCAGCGTTTGAGAAGGGTCCTGCTCCGTGACTCAGCACCCATTCCAATTGGCCGTTCTCTTTTCAACAGCTTGCAGAGCTGCTGGATGAGCTGTTTGCAGCTGGCCAACATCCAGGCCAAATATCTGCCTCAGGTTGAGCTGAAAATGAAAAAAAAAATCAGTAGAAACAGCTTGGCTGTTCTTCAGAATAAGCTCAGGAGGTAAATAGCCATCACAAAACTGCAGCTTTGCCAGAGGAGGACTTTAAAAGCACAAAAGAAGGCTTAGGGATTGTTTTTTTAATGCTATGTGTTCGAGCTATGCCTAAAACGGTGATAAACATGACCAAAAAAGCCACGGGTGTGTGTTTGTGGAACAGGTACATCATCTATTCTGTAGATTGCAGCATTTCACTGACATCACAGGCACCCAGAGGGTTCATAGAGAACATCTCATTCTTCAGAGAGAGCATATATAAATATGGCATATATATATATATGGGTGGCATATATATATATACATATATGTGTATATATATATTTACACATTTCTGAATTTCCATCTCTGGAGGTATTTTGAGTTTTGGACTTGTTTCTGTAGCCCCATCAGATATCAAGGGAAATATCAAGACGTCAGACTGGCCTCCATAGACTGAAGCTTCTGCCCCACCACTGAATCCCAGCCCTAATCCATAGGGTTCTCCTCATAGGTGCTGGCGTCCTGACTCATGGCATTTCCCATCGTTGGGGTCTCTGCTTGGCGATGCAGCCGTCCCTCATCAGCTGTGAAAGCAGAGATGGGTGCAAGGGAAGTTGGAGGGAGACAACCCAATGTTGGATTCAGCAGCAGGTCCTCCAGGAAGCCACTCTCAACAATGGGAAGGGTGGGAAGGGCATGAGGAGCAGCATGGACAAGCCATACCCAATTGCCATCTGCAACAGGATGACTGCATGGATGTGGTCCACCTGGATCCAGCAGCATCCTCATGGCTGAAGGGGTGAAACAGGGCTATGGATGGATAGGCAAGAGGATGGACCTCCTGGCTCTGAGCAGTGGTCAAAGGTTTGGGGTTTAACTGCGACACTGTTATGGGTGGTGTTCCTCAGGTCCTGGACTGATGCCACCACTTCACTGGTGACACGGCCATGCTGAAGACATTGCCCTGGAGGACACAAATCCTCTACAAGTCATCAGTGAGCCAGGATGACAGGGAAAGCAATCCCATGGCTGCCCGCCTTCCCGGCGGGATGGATGGAGGGAGGGATGAGTGCTGCTGGAGCCGTCCTTCCACTGGGAAGAGTGTGAACTTGCAGAAATGAGATAGGCTTTGGCTTCGCCGCTTTGTTCTGCCTTATGTCACTCGGCACTCAAGGTAACGCTGCTCCCTGCCAAGGAACAGCCTGTAACAGCTTCCCACGGGCTCTGCACCGCTCGAACAAATATATTTATACAAACTCGCCCCCGTCCATAAACCCTGACACTTAATGGCGAGTGCGGTATCCGCTGGGAGGGGAGGTTTTGGAAAACCTGGTCCTAGCCTTGAGAGCTGAAAAATAAGAAAAAAAAAAAAGAGAGAAAAAGAAAAAAGGGAAAAAGACCTKTCTGGGAGTTCATGCATGGAGACCTGGAGTTCAGGCAAAGTGGGTCTCTGCTTCACCGTGTGCATCCCATGGTGTTGTCCTTTGGAGTCATGGAGAGCAATGACTCCAAATGACTCCAGCAGCCTGTCCTCCCTGAAATATGGGTGCCACCAATCTGGGGCTGAGGTTGTTGGGCTTCCTTGGGACACAATGTCCTCCCCRAAACACTCCATGCTCAGTACTGGTGGACACGGTGAAATCCAATACAATGTTGACTAGGTGAGCCACTTCTTTGGCTCGCTCATGACCTAGTAGAATGGGATTAATGCTAGAAACTGGTGTCTGGATTTTATACAGTTATTAAAATCCGATGGGGATGGCTGCCCTAGGGGGAGACACAAGGGTGGTGGACACGAGGCAAGTCTACATGGCTCCTCTAATGGGTGAGGTGGGCTCACGTGGTGCTGGAGGAGGAGGAGGCACCTTGGATGGATGCTCAGATAGGATCCCCATCCTCCCAGCTCTGCTGTGCCCAAAGGAAAGCTCCAGAGGGGGAAGGGGGTGTAAGAAGAGCCCCATCCATAATGGACTGGGCAGGTTGAGTCTCCAGTGGAGGAGCTGCCGACGTTCCCGGGCTGGGAGAAGGCTGCGAATTCCACGGGGTTGTTTTATTGCTCGTCGTATGATAACATCACCGCGAGGTAATTCCAGGAATCCGGAGCCTTGGCATGGAGGCGCTGGCATGGGCACCGTGCCGCTGCGCAGCGAGGGGGCCGTCTCATCTGAACGCTCCATTGGGAGGCGGCGCGACYGAGCGCCCTGCCAGCCCGGCGCCGGGGACACTTCCAAGCCAACCGGCTCCCGAGGGAACAGCGGATGGGAATCACTGTCCGCTGATGCGGCCGCCACCAGCGAACGCTCATGGTGGCTCTCCATGACCAGCAGAAGCAGAAAACCTGGAGAGCTCCCTTCCCATGCAATTGGGACCCCCATTCCTGCACTGTGTTCCCTGAATTCCCTGCATCCCCAGGTGCCCACGCAGTCCGGACACCCACTAGCTCTAACGAAAACTCGCTCTCACCAATACAACCATCTCCTCTTCCAGGTCCCCTCTCCTGGTGTCTCCTCTCCCAACCCGTGGTGCAAACCTGGAGCATCCCATGGCCTCAGGCTTGCGGTGGGATGCAAGGATGGAGATGACGCTCAGCTATCCCAGCCCGACATGTGGCCAAGGCTCAGAGAGGTGGCCCTGCTTCTCCAGGATGCCCAGCTCTGGTCCTGCCTTGGATTCATCCCCTCCAGAAGATACCCCCCTTCATTCACCCAGATTCATCCCCTTGGATTCTGGTCCCTGTGGATTCATCCCCTCCAGAAGATACCCCAGGGTGTCTCGCTAGCGTGGGTGGCCTTGGCTTGTTCTGGGTGGCCAACAGCACATGTCTTCAGGACATCCGTTCTCCTGGCTGCCCAGTGGTAGCTGTTTTGTCCCCAGACACAGGCCTGGCGCTCTGGTGCTTCTCTCCTTCCCCTCCCGCCGTTGAAACGAGAGCCGGGCCGCTCCGCTGAGCCCGCTGCGTAATCGATTGGGGCGCGCTCGGCTCCGGCGCAGCGGGAGCCTCACGTCATGCCGGGGCGATGAGCAACGCTCCGCGGGCCCAATCGATTCCCCGGCAAAATCTGTGCTCCGCGTCACGCCCGTCTCACATGAGAGAGTCAGAGGGGGAAAACAGCGGATCTGTGGAAAGCTGGTGAGGACGGAGAGCTCTGCRGATGAGCAGGGACGAGCGGGTTCTCCGGATGGTCCAGAGCCTGGGTGAGATGCCCACAGGGGCCGTGTCTGCCCTGAGGGGTACGTCAGGAAGGACCGAGTTGTTCTGCAGTGGGGAATCCCTGAGGACTGACATGCTGTGGATTCTTGGATGTCTCGTAAGGGTTGTGTCCTCCTTCCTTTTCACCTCTCCTGTGGTCCCTGATAGTCTTTTTTTCCCCCACAGTAGGCAAGTTGTAATCAAAACTGAAGAAATCTATGCTTTAACTCAGTTAAACCTGGGATTAAAGATTTACGGGGAAGAGGTGAAGATGGGAGACAGCCAGATGCCCCTATATCCTTGGACAGCCAGGGGAAAAAGGGACTGCTACATATACATGGAGAGAGATTATGTGCCACAGGGCCGGTCCTGCTAATAGATGTACCCCCTGATTTTACGGGGTTTCTGCTATTTCTCATGGAGAATTCGATGCAGAGGTTGGGAATAAAACCTCTCTGTGTCTATGTTTTAGCCCACCAGTTCTTCCAGGAAAAAAGGAGGATCTCTTCCCAGTTGTGGCTTGTTGGAGGTCCCTCAGTAGACTGCTCAAGGTGGGTTGAGGACAGATACTGCTGTCCTGCATCCTCCAACCCCTCCAGGGCAGGATGAGCTGCAGCATCCACATCTCTTGAGGCAAATCTTCACCAGACGTTTAGTGCTTTTCCCTTGAGGGACAAGGTCAAKCTGAGGCCAAGGTTCATGGAAACATCACAGGGTTTCGGGGTGAACTGGATCCCTGGCTGCACAAGGAAACCTGCAGGAGAGGCTGAGAGCAGYGTGGACCCCATAAGGACCCCACAGAAGCCTCCCCTGGTTTCCCTTCTCCCCTGCAGCTCCCCATGCTTTGGTGGTCCAGGAGCCCGAAGGACTTTCCCATGCTCACATGTGAAGCAAGCAGCAGAGAGGGGAGTTGAATCCCCAAATCCCAGCTCTGTGCATCGCTTTCCTGTGGAGAGAAGCAGCCAAGAAAATCCCCTTGGGGCTCATTTTTTGTAGTAGTTTAACCATTTTTGGGGTAGTTTTACCATGGAGCTCCTTGAAAGGGATGGGTCTGTGTGCCAGTCCAGCAAGGGTTGGAAAAGCACTTAATTAAATGAGAATATCTCGCTTGCATCCTCTTCCCAAGGCTTCTGCTACTGGCCACCAGTGCAGACAGCGGATGGACCTTTCAGGGTGTCCATGATAGCTGTTCCCAAAATCCCATGGKGGAGGATCAGCCGGAGGCCAGTGGAGGTGCAGCTCACATTGCAAGGTATGAAGGGTCAGTGTGTTGAGGCGTGTCCATTCTCAGCAAAAATCCCATTTGGAGGGATAATTCGGGGTTTTCTGAGGTTCTGGAAACTCAGGTTTCGAAGGATGAAACCCCATTGCAGACTAAAGAGGTCCAGAAAGCAGGTACAACGTGGCCACACCAAGAGAGCTTTGACTACCACCTTGGCCATGATAGCTGAATCAGACCTGGGAATGATCCTTTCCAGGCACCTTCAGATTTTGCAGACCTCTGATGTGTCCCCTTTGGGTAACCTGGCTGAAGATTTGCCCTCCATCCCACAGTTTCCTCACACGTATGCAACCAGATCTGAATTGCTCTGCTGCAATCGCATCCGAGATGGGAAGTCCCGGTGGAGAGGAGCATCAGAGCTCCTCCTCGGGGGGACATGATGGGAGCCCAGGCACTTCATGAAGCCATGGGAAGCTGGAAAAAAATCAGCTCGGAGAAAGGGAAGCAGAACTTAATGCCTRAGGGACCGTTTTCTGCAATTTCCTTTGAGATGTGGTGAATCTACCCATTCTGTGACGCCTTCAAGCCCTTCTTTTCCAGACAGCCCACCATGACAGCAAGAAATCAGCTGGGATGATTGATAATTCCCCAAACCTCTCTTTCACCTTGACGTGRTCAGACGTCTGGGCTAGAGGATGGCTTTCCTTTCCTTTTTTTTTTTTTTCAATGTTTTTCTTTTTTGCCTTTTTTTTTTCTTTTCCAGGAGGCACTCAAGGTAACTCTGCTCCTGAACCCAGCACATGCAGGAGACCATGTCCAGAGCTGCAAAGGGGCTGAAAGTCCAGCTCCAACTCCTGCCTTTTCTCCTGCCRTGAGATGTGTGGCTGTTTCTGAAGCTTTTCCATCCTTCCTAGGGCCTTTCCAGCTAGCAGTGACCTTTGAAAGTGGAGTGGTCTGGCACGGGATGTGTTGAAAGTCTTTACGGCGCCAGCAAACACAGCGAGGAGGGTCACGGTGCTGTTCTCCAGGTAAGGTGTGAAAAACCAAATGAGCAGCAACGGGGGCATCTGCTCGCTGGCCGGACAGGACCATCGTGCTCCTGGGCTGACTCCTTGGAGCGCTGCAAGCTGGTGGTACTTGGACCACATCAACTTCAGCTGGGGATTGGGAAAACACAACAAGTCCCAGGAATAAAGGTCCAAGGTTGTCCTAGGGGCAGCTCAAGGYGCCAGAGTGGAGGTACCTTTAGCAGAGCAGTGGTCCATGTCATGGCTGGCGCCKCTGAGCTTGCAGGTACCTGGGTTTAATGGAAAAACCCGGTTCCCAATGGAGCTTATTTGGCCTCCATGGGATGTGTGGGGAGAATCGAGGCTTGCTTGCGTTGCTAAAGGTCAACAAGAGCCTTTACCTCCCATGGGCTTTGGTGACTCACCATCCGTGCCATGGGATCCCATGTCCTTGTCAGGGGTTGTCACCTGCCCTGGAGACCTTCATGCTGCCCCTTCCTCAACCGTGCCTGCCCCACCAGCACTGGGACATCTCTCATGTACTCAGTCCCTCTTTTCCATAGGGATTTGGGCTTTCTTTTTTCTTTTTTTCTTCTTTTTCTTTTTTAAATACCCGTGGCCTTGGCTAATTCGCCACGACTGTGCAACGGCGTAAGAGCTGTGAAATGCGTGAGTCAGCGGGGAGCCATGGCAGCTGTTTGTCAGCGCTGGGACAGCTTCTCCCGGGTGAATCCATGTGTCTTCTCCATGTCTCTCTCTCCCAGGGAGCGGAGTGAGCAGGGATTGAGCAGTTGTGGTTCAAGAAACTCCTTCAGGGCATCTCCCGTCGAGGGGATCCAAGGTCCCTGTTGGGCGAAAGGGAAAGGGGGAGATGGGGTCATGAGTTCCCAGCCCGGTTTGAGGAGACAGAGCTGAAATGCTCCTAGGTTTCTGCTGGGGGAAATGCTGGTCTTTGGTGGGCACGTGGAGATGGGGCAACTGCAAGGTATCCCCAGCTGAGCCTCATCAATGTGGTTTGGAGAAGGAGATTTGTCCCATCCCTGCAGGTACATGGAGACCCATGGGGACAGTCCCTCCATCTGTCTAGGTGAGCTCAGACCTTGTGGATGGCCAAAAAATAAAAAAGAGCCACCCACAAATGGGGGTATTTGTGCTCTGCAGACACCTGGAGACCTGGGGCAGGGTGGATGAATGGGACCTATGGATGGTGAGACATTGGAGAGGATGAGCAGATGGGAGCCAGGGAGAGTTGGAACCTGGGGCAGGATACCTGGGGATGGTCAGGAGTTGGGGCAAGATGTTTGGATGGGTCTTGAGGATGGCCAAGATGTGGGTCAGGATGGTTGGATGGGACCTAGGGATGGCAAGACATTGGAGAAGATGACCAGGTGGGACACAGGGACAGATGGAACCTGGGGCAAGATGCCCAAATGGGATYTGGGACTGGTCGGGCCTGGGACATTATAGCTGGTTGAGACCTAGAGATGGTCAAAGAGCTACGGCAGGATGGTCAGAGAGGACACAGTGATGGCAGCGACCCACGGCAGAATGGCTGGATGGCACCTGGGGCTGGCTGGGACCCAAGGCAGGACATCCAGATAGGGTGGATGGGGAGGATGTCGGGATGCCCAACACTGCATTGCAGGGGGACGGGAGCGGGTGCAGGATGGGTAGGGGACCCCATTCCCCCCTTGCTCCCTGCACTCAGGCTCAGTGCATCTCGCCAGCATCCAAGAGTGCGGGATGGCGACTGCTGTCCCATGGGACACGCTCCCACGCACCTACCCTGGGTGCACTCGCATGCGCCGCCCCACACGCTCCCGGAGCTGGAGCAGGAATCTGCGCCGGCACCAGAAGCCACATCTCAGCCTGCGGGGGAATATAATAAAATTAAACCTCATTAAGCACTTAGAGCCAGGTCTGTGCGGCGGGGCTGGGCTGGGGGCAGCGGGGGCCGCGGGGCCGGGCTCCGCGTCTCAACACGGGGCTATTTAGACGCGAGGATTTAATAGCGGYGGGCGAGGGGGGGGGTGTTGATTTTTATGGCAATAGATTTATTCCACCTGGGCTAAGAAATACATTCCACATCTGCCGAGCCGTGTAACCAGACTCTAATTAAAATCGTACGCCAAGCGCGGCCGCGGCCGCCAAGCACAAAGCCGGCTTTTAGAGGCGCTGGGAAGCGCGGCGCGCGGCACGGGCCCCCGGCCAGGCTGCGGGAGGCATCGCGCCGCCGCGGGGCTCCTGGGCACTGTCCCCAACATGATGCTTGTGGGCAAGGGCAGTGACCCATCGTGGTGCTCATGGGCATGGACAGTGTCCCCAGCATAATGCTTGTGGGCAGGGTTGTGTCGCCAACACGATTCTCATGGACATGGACAGTGTCCCCAAGATGATGCTCGTGGGCAGGGGTGGTGACCCCATTGCAATGCTCACAGGCATGGGCAATGTCCCCATCGTGGTGCTCATGGGCATGGAGAGTGACCCCA